>NC_052353.1:61637056-61704950 GCF_009727055.1 Benincasa hispida
TTCATGACAGAGACTTCACTTCACTGGGACGATCATAGGTAACATGACCTCAATCCTGAGTGAGTTAGGAACTCCTGCCATTGAGGGCGATCCTTTGATTTATATGGGTGCGAGTGGCCAGGTCGCCGATTCAAACCTACCATTTTGGGGATTCATCTGATTTGAGAGTTGGGAATTCAACTACACAAAATAGAATTCACTCCTTCCCCGAAGCAGGGGCAAGTAGATAAATAGCTCCCTTAAGGGCTGATTCCAGGGCTTGAACGATGTGACACCACACACTTTCTCTTGGCCCGAGAGGTGTTCCAAGATAGTTGGTCTATGTTGTATTGTTCATTAGAGGAATCAGTGGTACTTAAGAAGTGAGATGTAACTACAGGGGAAAAACGGTAAATTGGCCCAGCTGTACTTACGAGCATCTGTGAAGAGTCATCGTACTCATGATTGCTTATATCCGATGGACACAGAAATATATCTGTGGTAAGAAGAGTTCAACTACTGGTCTTTAGTGGAATGTCTGGCAGTTAACGGATGGTGGATCTTGTAGCTAAAGAGCTTAGTCAGCTATTCACGTACCGTTTGAGTTTCAAGCCACATGTCCATAAGGTCCCATAGGTAACTTGGATAAAGTCGAGAATCAGTTTTTGGGTCAGTTTGAAATGTTCAAATTGACAAGAGTGAGTTCGATTATATATGATAAAATTGAACTGGTTAATTATATATGATATAATTGACTAAATGTATGAGATACATTATTTTGGAGGAAATTAGATATAAATATGATTTATATCAAGTAGAGAAGAAATTATTATAGTAGATATATGATATTAAACTATAGAGTAAGAATATAATATGATTATATTAATTAATTAATTATGTGATAATTGGCCGAAAACTTCTCCTTAATCGTGTGTTAGTGGGAAATCAGTATTCGGTTATTGTAACTGAAGAATAAAATGAAAATATTTTTCATTTTGCAAAGAGTTCGAAAAAATTGCAAAACATGTGAAAACATATCGATTGCTTAGCTGAGAGCCTATACGATAGTGCCCTATCGCTAAAACGATCGCACACATTCTCTAAACGATCGCTCAGCTTTTCTAAATGATCGCTTAGCGTGTCGAGTTTTCTAAATGATCGCTTACCATTTACTAAACGATCGTTTAGTAAAACCTACACATTCTCTAAACGATAAGCATCTGCTATACGATAGCCTTCTCTCCCAGTTGCTTATCATTCTACATGATTAGCCATTTCCTCCTTCCTCTACCAAATTGAACAAAGATCATTCTTTGGATTCTCACTCTGAGAATACCAAGGGCTCTAAATGGTGGTTTTGTCCCTGCTCGTGCTCGTTTGTTTGCTACTGTTCGTATAGACGATCGTGCTGTTGGTAGCCGACTGTTTGGTGGGCGATAAAAGATCGTAGAGGGTTGCTTCTGCTGGGTTAAGTTCGTTGTAAAGACATTCTTCAACTTGTATGTGAGCTCATTATCTTGTATTTTATTTATCAAAGCATGCCGTCAATTAGTGTTAAATTGCATAACTGTTGATTAGAATGTGTGTGTGGTAATTCGGTCACAATGAAATAGGAAAGATCCGAACGCGCTCATGGATAGTCTTCTTAGAGAGTTCCTTTAGATCCATCCATATGTCTCTACATACTTGTTTAAATTACATAAAATCACCTAGGATCTTAGTTTATTACATTGGGTGTATGCTCATAAAATAATAATTATTTTATTAATAACAATTTGTTTGTACAATGTTTATAACTACGAGAATATAAGATATTTAGGACACCAATCCCAACAAAGCTTAGGGAGCCTAATGTACAATATAAATAAAGTACAAAATACAATAAACTATGGCATACACTATACCCTAGTAACATCTCCCACTTGCCCTAGACAATATGTCACATATCTCGTAAACCCAAACTTTCTAGATGATCCTTGACCATTTTAGCTGTCAGAGCCTTTGTAAACGGATCAACAACATTGTGCTCTGAAGCAATCTTCATGACAGTCACGTCACTTCGATGCATAATCTCCCGAATCAAGTAATATTTTCATTCAATGTGTTTGCTTCTACGATTACTCCTAAGTTCCTTAGAAGTTGCCACAACACCACTGATATCACAATAAAGTGTGATGGGCAAAGTCATATTTAGAACAACTTCTAAATTAGTAAGGAACTTCTTAAGCCAAATAGCCTCTTTAGCAGCTTCACAAGCAATGACGTATTTGACTTCTATAGTGGAGTCAGCTATGCATCCTTGTTTGCTACGTCGCCAAACTATAACTCCTCCATTAAGAGTAAACATTGACCCTGATGTGAATTTTCGAGAATCCCGATCAGTCTGAGAGTTAGAGTCTGTCTATCCTCTAAGGATCAGATCCTTATCTCCATACACAAGCATATACTCCCTCGTTCTTCAAAGGTATTTGGGGATTGTTTTGACCGTTGTTCAGTGATCTAATCCTGGATTGGATTGATATCTACTGAAAATTCCTACTGCATAGCAAATGTCAGGTCTGGTACATAACATTGCATATATAAGGCTACCAACAACCGATGCATAGGGAATTCGTCTCATTTCCTCAAACTCTTGAGAATTCTTAGGACACTATTTCTTAGATAATATAATTCCATACCTAAAAGGTAATAAACCCTTCTTGGAATTGTGCATCGTATATTTGACAAGCATTTTGTCAATATACGATGCCTGAGACAAGGCCAACCTTTTATTCTTACGATCCCTGATAATCTAGATTCCTAGAACAAACTGCACCTCTCCAAAATCTTTCTTTTGGAATTGGGCGGCCAACCATTTCTTTACATCAGTCAGGAAACCTACATCATTCCCAATGAGTAGGATATCATCCACATATAGCACGAGGAAAGCTACTGAGTTGTTGATGATTTTCTCGTAAACACAAGGCTCATCAACTTTTTTATTAATGTCATAAGATTTTATCGCAACATCAAATCTCATATTCCAAGATCGAGATGCTTGTTTCAGTCCATAAATGGATCAATTAGGCTTTCAAATCTTTTGCTCTTGATCTTTTTCAATGAATCCTTCTGGTTGATTCATATAGATGGTTGTTAGGTTCTTAAAGGATGCATATTTTATATGTTAATTCCCCAAAATTGAGTTGATTATTTGTTTTAAATGCTTAGTTTGTAAGTAAAACGGTCCCCGAGGTATTTAGGAGTCATTAAGAGAAGATCGGGCCAAAAAGAATCTAAAATAGCCAAGAAATTCAACAATTTGAAGAGAATCAAGTAAATTATTAAAATGCCATCGAGAATACAGCGTCACGACCCTAGGAGAGGCATTATGCAATGCTTGAAGGCAGAATGTTCAATCTCGCTGCAAAACAGGGCAACATTGCAACGCTCTGGACTTTGACGTGCACCCCCCCGCGTGTGCGCACCTTGCATTGACAAGCGTTGTGGGGGGTAGCGTAGCAATGCAAGCCCAATGCTTTGAGGCTTTTCACCGATTTAGCATTGCAATGCTACCTCAGCGTCTTGACGCTAGCTTGCATACTATAAAAGACTTTTCTTTCATTTTTGCAAAAAGGGAGGAAGAAAAATCATGGAGGTCGGGATCTCTCTTCGAGTTGTTTCACTTCTTTGGTAATTCTTGCTCCAATTTAGGTTAGATTTTATATATTTTTTAATTGTAAACAAACTCTTGTAATTCTTCATACAATTTGTTAATGAATTTGTGAAGTTGATTGAATCTTGTTTCGATTTCAAGGGTTCTTGTAAATTCCTTTGAGTTTTCTGCTTTCTTTATCAATTGCAATCTGAATTGTCCCTTCTTGAATCTGATTTTAATTCTTGAAGCATGTTGAATGATCTAAATCTTGAACATGAATAGCCTAGATGCTTAGTTTTGTCACAATCGTTGTTGAATATGTTTCTTTCAATGTGTTTGATGGAATGTCTAGCCAAGATCTACAAGAGGCAATAGTAGTTGTGTGTTTGATGGCTATCCTAGGATGCACTAACTACTAGATTTGGAGAAATTTTGGTTAATTGATTAAGCTATCTTAACAATTAATCAACACAATTGAATCCTAGAACCTAATGCGCATGTTTTCTATTCTATATGGCTACTATCGAACCCAATAGAAGTAGGAGCATATAGGTTGACTAGGGTTTGGCCTATCCAACCTTAATCAATGATTAGAACGCTCTCTTGACTAGGTTATTGCTAGTTGTCGGTCTTTGTAGAGGCTAGCTTAATTTAGTTGAGCGAGTAGTTGCGAGCATAATCCAAAGTTGGAGTATTAAATTCACATGAATTTATCTCTTCCCTCAATTCTCTCTCCCCCTAACGCACGGACACCCCCTCCCTCCCCCTCCCCCCCCACAAAAAAAAAAAAATTTCTTCTCTTCCATTTTTTTCTTCACAAAACTCCCCTACCATCTGAGAATTTTTCTTTCTGTCGTTTATCCTTTCGCCCAGCAGCCGCTTGCCTCCAGCCAATGCCTTGTTACATACAATGCTACTGCTTGCATCCAGCCAGCTGCCGCGCCGTCTACCAGATATGAGTGCGCCGCTCGTCCACTGCCACTGATCTGTCGCATAGATTTTCTCTCCTTCGTCACTGTTCTTGTTGGATCTTAGCTTCAGGATTGAAGTTGGTGTGGGATTTATTTACTGTTTAGCAAATCGATTTTGTTGGCGTTTTTGGCATAGTTTGAGAACGTTAAGTTGAGTGCTGCTAGTGTTTGATTGTTTGAGCTAGTCTTGAAATTTCAACTTGAGGTAAGTAATCTTACTACTGGAACCGCCTTTGTGTCAGACGATAAGATGAAGGATAATTTTGTTGATTTTGAGATTGAATGAACTGTTCAGAAAGAATATATGAGCATGTGATAATATGTTTGAAGCATGTTATATGTATGAGCATGATTTATAATTTTTATGAGGTCTATTAGCGGAACAAATGAGCTCGGGCCTAAATTATGAGATAAGTGACACTACCACTGAAATTCCATAGCGCTAGACGAAAATTAGATATATGTTGATGTACATGTTTTCATGAGATTTTCTTTTGGATCTATGAATGTATGTCGTGCGATTTACCATGAAATTATGAATGTCCATTATGTGAATGTTTTAAGGAGTCTAGTGCATGAAAGAGATGTACTGGGGTCGGTTCATTTTTACGAGATTACACATGCTTGTCTAGATTGACTCGCATGATATTATTTGCAAGATTTTATAGGACTCATGAATAGGTAAATGTTACATGTATTATGATCTTGGATGCCATCTCTTTTCCTTTCCAATATTGATTTATTTGACTGCATGAAAGTGATACATGTCTAGGGGCACTAGTGCATGAAAGAGATGTACTAGGGCCTATATGTATGAAAGTGATGCATACCTAGAGGGGGTTGAGGTGTACGAAAGAGGTGCACACTCAATGGGATGTGTGTATACGAAAGAGGTGCACATCCTTGCATTCATAGAGAAGACTTGTGGTGTATGAAAGTGATGCATTCCCAGAGGGTTCAATGTATATGAAAGAGATATACATCAGACGTAATGTGTGTGAAAGTGACCCACGTCTAAGGGAAAGGTAAAAGAGTGGCCGGTTAATAGAGATCTTCTGGTCCTGCTAGTATAGAGTTTCAGCTCTTGTAGCATTTATTGGACATAAATGCTTAGCCTGACCTAGTGGTGGGGTTACTTACTGAGTATTTTATACTCATCATTTACATGCTTATTTTTGCCACTGGGACCAGTCTTATGCTTCCGCATATGTTTTCAAGATTTCTGTTCATGTTTTCGATTTAGTCTTGATGTTTTGAACTCTTCGTTTTGGTATTCATTTTTAGACTTGCAGTTTTTTAGATTCGTTTTCATGGTTATAGGTAACCTGTTACTTGGATTTTTATTATCTTGTTTTAATAAAATCTTTTAATTGACTTTATTCATTTGGTATTTATTTCGCTATGAAAAGGTGTTGTTTTAAATTCCATGCATGCATGTGTATGGTAATGGTCTAGCTTGAGTCCTAGGGAGTTGAGTCGTTACAACACTGGAATACCATCACCACTTGTCTTGTACTTGTGTAATCCAGATTGTATCAACACATCCTTGACTTGAACTTGCCACAAGCCGAAGTTGATCCTTCCATCAAATTTCTCCATTTCAAACTTTATTGAACTCATAAAGCTTGACACACATTTGCTTCATTCCTAGAAAATCAGATGATAGCAAACATCTCACACTATTTACAAAAACATCGCAACTCGTTTCAAGAATTCTTTTCTGATGTGGAAGCTCAGACAAAGTTGCAACCACAGAGCATACTCAGACATTCAAGAAACTATGAACCTGACACTCTAATACCACTTATTGGGAAAAATCTCTCACTTCTACTATAGGAAAGAGCAGAGAAATTAAAAGAAAGCAATAAAAATTGAGAACGCAAAAATTTATGTAGAAAACTCCCAACTTGGTGAAAAACTAGAGACTAGAAAAAAAAAAAAAAACAAAGCATACATTTGCTTGTCAGCTAACTGTAAAAAAGGTCCCATGTTCAATTCTTTTGCTTTTTTTTTTTCCCCTTCAAATTCGAAGAAACTTGCATCAAATACAAATAGATGCTCCAGTGGCCATCAGAACTCATCAACAAAGTTTCAAATACAAGTGCAAGCTCAAGGTGCTGTATTCTGCACAAAATCAGTGCAGGCACGGCAATGGCAGTCCAAGAAGCGGCATCGAAGACATCCGAAGCAAACACAGGACGTGCAGCCTCGACACTTTGACGATCGTGGACAGCCTCGGAAACTCTTTCGACTCTCCCGCTCTTCGTCATCATCACATGTTATCCTGAAACAATGGCATAAAACCAGCATCATACTTAATCTAACTCTAAGAAATGGGTATGAAAGATTCTGGCTTCTGCATAGAGAGCCCAAGCATGCATGGATTTCTAACTTTCTTTTAATCTTTCTAATAAGATGATAAGTTCCTAAATATAAAGATCTCAATGTTATAAGTTTTCGATTTTTTTAATAAGATGATAAGTTTCTAAATGTAACAAAGTTAACCCTCACAAAACTATGTTATAACTGTACTCATATATATTTTTCAAAACAAGAACATAGAACTGTGTTGAAATCAGGTTGACAAGACTTGTAATCCAAGGCAACTTAATTATTAATGAAATAAAATTCCGACCCCTGTACTTATTAATAAGCTTAAACTTAATACTCCCTATTTCTTGTTGAGTCTTGTGCAAATTCCAAACAAAATACAAAACGGCGAAGATTACTTACATGTCATAAGGACGATCAGAACATTTCCATCTTTGATTAGCAATTGAATTATGGTAGATTTGACATTGGTCTCTAGTTCGAAGACGAAAGCGTCGTTCCTTCTTGCACTCAAAGCATCGGATGAACTCGTCGCGGTGGAAGTTGCGGCGACGAAGGGCAGCAGAAGTCCAATTGGCCTCATTTTCAGAATGCTTGTAGTATTTAAGCAAGCAAGTTCTCCACAATGGAACCTTCACTCCTTCAACTGAAACCCAGATGTTGCTCTTCCATTTCCTGATCCCTTCTCTTTGAGAATGCTTCTCAAATTCCTCTGGAGTCAGCTTCCCTAATAATATTCGACCCCAAAACAACATTAAATTACAATAAGAATAATATGGATTTGAAAGTACATTTATTCTTGTACTTTTTCCCCTTGCAACAAGGATTGATCAATCCTTAACTTTATAGAATTTTACTGTTTAACTTCTATTGTTTAAAAATTGTCTCTAGCATAAAAAAAATGTTTGTTAGGATGTAATACAAAGTTTAATGTTGTAGCAACTCAGATTCTACATGTGAAGAAATGAAAATAACCGAGTAAAATTGTTATATATCAAAGTTCATCCATCAATTGATTTTTTTTTATTTTTTTTAATACAAGTATAGCATGGATATTACTCTCTTATTTCTTCATTGTTAACTACACACATCGACATTATTATATAAAAATGATTGTAAAGTGAGTCACAAATATTTAGAAATTATTGATAACAGAAGATTAATAGCATGAATAGAAGGAGAAAGTAATGACATATTTGAGAGTGATTATGAAATAATAATTAAAAATCACTTTAAAAGATGTTTTAATTGTTCAAAACAAATTTTTGTTTTACACTTTTTAAACACAAATTTGTCCAACCCAATTAGTTTCAAATTACTAAAAACTTGTATTTGAGCAAACTTTAAAAATGAAAAAGTGATTTAACTATGTACATTTAAAAAAGAGCAAATTTGAAAGAGTGATTTTGAAATTGTTAAGGTCTTGTTTGATAACCATTTTGTATTTTTTTTTTTTAAAAAAAATAAACTTATGGACACTACTATTCTCAAATTTCATTATTTGTTACCTTCTTTTTACCAATGTTTAAAAAAACAAGCCAAATTTTGAGAACTAAAAAAAGTAGCTTTCAATTTTATTTATTATTATTTTTTTTTTGAAAACTAGCTAAGAATTCAATCATTGTATTTAATAAAGATACAAATCATTGTAAAAAATGTAGATGAAATAGGGTTAATTTTTAAAACAAAAACAAAAAACCAAATGATTACCAAAAAGGACCTATAAAAATCACTCCATGACATGACTTCAATCCTTAAAAATCAAATCAATGTTTGCTTTTTAAAATTTTTAACCTACCATCAAAACCTATTTTAAATCATTGTAAAAAGAACATGTTTAAAAATGATTTTATATAACAAAAACGATTCTAATTTATTTCAAAATCACCTCCAAACATCATTATAAATTTTAATCACCATCTAAGAACCTATTTGAAATAAATGTTACTTTAATCCTTGTTCATTTTAGTCCTATAATATCAACTTTGGTTCATTTTGTTGCCTATACTTTTAAAATGTCTATCTTAGTCCATTTATTTTCATAATATCTTTTTCAAGAATCAAAATGATATACAAATCCTAAAATGAATCAAAATTGAAAGTAGAAAAACCAAATAAACCAAAATATAAAGTATAGAGACTAAGAAGAGTATTTAAACCTATTTTTTTAAGTGGTTAAAAAATAGGATTATTTTTAAATATAGGAAAATGAAGTAAAATATTTACAAATATAGTAAAATTTTACTATCTATATCAAAGACTAGTGTATCGCAGTCTAGATAACGGTGATATTTCCGCAGTTTTTTCTTTATCCTAATAATTAATCTCTAAGACTAGAATAAGAAGGAGAAAGAGAAGAGAGAGAGATACCGGCATTACAGGCATCGGAGCAGAAACAGAAGATGAAGAAATGGCCAGAAGAAGAAATCCTAAGTTTACCAGAAGAATCGCCATATTTCTTGCTGGTGCAGCCGCAATGAACCTCTATGAAATCCGATCCTTTAACGAACCCTTCCATTTTCTGAACTCCTTCTTCTTCAAACATTCCCCAATTACTACTATTTTCTTCTGATCTCATCATTATTATTTTTATTTTATTAATTTCAACCCTTAATCTTCCTCTTCTTCTAATGGCCCAGGAATAAATTCATCAATTGGGATTGTAATTTTTCTTTTGCAATTCCTAATTTAATTTTCCCCTAACAAAAACCATTCATTTTTATTTTTCCCATAAATAAAAATAAACTCCTTTTTGAAGGACCATATATATATATATATATATATATTTACACACAGACAAATAAGGTATGTTGTTTCGGAGAATTTGGCTGTTTTGCGACGTCTAAATTTTGGGCATAGAGAAAACTAAAAGGTAATTTGCTTGTTCGTATCCTCACGTTTCTCAATACTTAAATTATTGATTTTTTATTTTTTTTCAAATCTATTTGTTTTTATAAGGCAAGAGAATTATTTTTTTGGTAGTTGAGATATGATTATTTGAGTATAATAACAATTGGTTTAAATCTTATTTTGATCCCTAAACTTTTAAAAATGTATGTTTTAGTCCCTTAACTTTGAAAAATATTTTATTTTGGTCCCTAAACTTTTTAAAATGTTTGTTTTATTCTCTAAACTTTTAAAAAATACTTATCTTGGTCTATGACTTTTTAAGATCTTGTTAACTCTTTAAAAAAAAAAAAAAAGATGACTTGTACTTTTGGATGTTAGGCTACCGAATAAATTAGTTAATCTACAAAATCTAGATTTTCAATTTTGAATAAGGTGTAAAAATAGAAGAATTTAAAAAATAATTTTAGTTCAAAACTTTGGTCCTTCAATATTTTGGTATGTTGGTTGTTGGCATTTTACTTTAGTTTCATCTTGCTCAATACATTTAGAGCATAGTCATCCAAAAATACAAGCCCCTCACACTTCTATTGAAGAGCTAACATAATTTTAATAGTATGGACTAAACTAAACACTTTTTAAAAGTTTAGGGATTAAAATGAACATTTTTGAAAATTTAGGCACCAAAATAGAATATGATTCAAAGTATATGGACTAAAATAAGATTTAAACCATAATAATAATATATCTTTTCTATGAAGTACTACTTTAGTCCTTATATTTTGGTTTTAGTTCGTTTTGGTTCCTATATTTTCAAATTTGGTTCATTTTGGTCCCCGTATTTTCAAAATATTTATTTTGGTCCTTGCACCTTTCAAAATGTAACTATTTTGGTCCTTTCATTTTCATTTTTACTTCTTTTTTAAGGACCAAAAAAGTTAAAGGACCAAAATGGTCTCTTTTTTAAAATACAAGGACATAAATGAATATTTTGAAAATATAGAGACCAAAATGAATCAAATTAGAAAGTATAGGAACCAAAATGAACATTTTAAAAATATAGAGATTAAAATGAATCAAAATCAAAAGTACAGGATCAAAGTAGTATTTAAACATCATTTTTTTCAAATTTTATGGCTTTGATTTTTTTGAAATATAGGAACCAAAATAGTAGTTTGCTTTAAAAGAATTAGGATAGGAATATTGCTGATAAGCTTAAATACTTTGTTTAAAACAATAAATGATTGTAAAAAAAAAAAAAGTTTTTAAAAATTCGTTTTTGTTTTTGAATTTGACAAAGAATTTAAATATTTTATTAAGAAAATGTGAATTCCGAATTTAATTTTCCCCTAACAAAAACCATTCATTTTTATTTTTCCCATAAATAAAACTAAACTCCTTTTTGAAGGACCATATACATACATATATAGAGAGAGAGAGAGACAAATAAGGTATGTTGTTGCAGAGAATTTGGCTGTTTTGCGACGTCTAAATTTTGCGTGTAGAGAAAACTAAAAGGTAATTTGCTTGTTCGTATCCTCACGTTTCTCATTACTTAAATTATCACTTTTTAAATTTTATTTTCAAATCTATTTGTTTTGAAAGGAAAGAGAATTATTTTATTGGTAGTTGAGATATGATCATTTGAGTATAATAACAATTGGTTTAAATCTTATTTTGATCCCTAAACTTTTTAAAATGTCTGTTTTAGTCTAACTTTGAATACTGTTTTATTTTTGTCTCTAAACTTTTTAAAATGTTCGTTTTAATCTCTGAACTTTTAAAAAGTGTTTATCTTGATCTATGATTTATTAACATCTTGTTAACTCTTTTAGAAAAATGACAATATGACTTGTATTTTTGGATGACTAGGCTACCAAATAAATTAGTTAGGTTACAAAATCTAGAGTTTCAATTTTGAATAAGGTGGAAAAGTAGAAGAATTTAAAAGATATTTTCAAAACTTTGGTCCTTCAATATTTTGGTATGTTGGTTGTTGACATTTTCCTTTACCTTCATCTTGCTAAATACATCTAAAGCCTAGTAATCCAAACATGCAAGCCCCTCATGCTTCTATTGAAGAGTTAACATGATTTTAATAGTACGGACTAAATTAAATACTTTTTAAAAGTTTAGGGATTAAAATGAATATTTTTGAAAGTATGGGGATCAAAATAGAACATGATTCAAAGTATATGGACTAAAATAAGATTTAAACCATAATAATAATATATTTTTTTGAAGTACTACTTTGGTCCTTATATTTTTGTTTTAGTTCATTTTAGTTCCTATATTTTCAACTTTGGTACATTTTGGTCCCCATACTTTCAAAAAAATTTATTTTGGTTCTTGCACCTTTCAAAATGTAACTATTTCGGTCCTTTCATTTTCTTTTTTACTTCTTTTTTAAGGGACTAAAATGGTTACTTTTTGAAAGTTACAAGGACCAAAATGATCTCTTTTTTAAAAGCACAAGGATATAAATGAATATTTTGAAAATATGTAGACCCAAAATGAATCAAATTAGAAAGTATAGAAACCAATATGAACATTTTAAAAGTAAGATACTAAAATGAACCAAAGTCAAAAGTACACGATCGAAGTATTATTTAAACATTATTTTTTCGAATTGTATGGCTTTGATTTTTTTAAAGTATAGGAACCGAAATAGTAGTCTGCTTTAAAAGAATTAGGGTAGGAATAGTGTCGATAAGCTTAAGTACTTCCTTTAAAAGAATAAATGATTGTAAAAAAAAAAAAATAGTTTTTAAAAATTTGTTTTTGTGTTTGAATTTAACAAAGAATTTAAATATTTTATTAATAAAATGTGAATACCTATAATAAAGAAAATTAGGAGGAGGTAAAAATTAGAAGGAGGAAATCACATATTTAAAAAATGGATAAAAAAATTTATCCAAAGAGGGGTTTTCTTTAATTTATTTACTGTCATTGAATTTTAAAAGTTTCTTACTATAGTTTTCACTTTCATTAGAGAAATATTCAAATTCTTAATAGAAATTCCAGTATCAATAACAACTTTTAAAATTTTGTAAAAAAGAAGTTTTTTATAAAAAAAAAAAGACACGATTTGATGAATCATTTGATTATTTTTTTAAAATATTAATTAACTTATAGACAGTTACTCATATGTTTTTTGATTTTATTATTAACCTTTCTATGAATGTTTTAAAACATCAAGTTTACGTTCTCAAAATTAAAAAAGAAATAGTCTTGTTATAGAATTTTACTCGAATTAAAAAGATAAAAAATAATTGGGTAAATTAAGGGCATATTGTAGTTTAAAATATTAGGGGGAAAAAACAACCGCTTTTGATACTATTTAGGAAAATGAGTTTTTTTTTCTTTTTTTTTTGTCCATATTGGGCAAGACACATTTACACTGAATTAACAGACGTGTCATACATTAAAAATACGGTTAGACAACATATTAGGAATCACATTAAGAAGGAGGAAATCACATACTTAAAAATGGATAAAAAAAATTATTATCCAAAGAGGGGTCATTTAAAGTTTATTTTTATAGTTTTCACTTTCATTAGAGAAATATTTGAATTTTTAGCAGAAATTCCAGTATCAATACCAAGTTTTAAAATTTTGTCAAAAAAGTTTTTTTTTTTTTTTTTTTTAAAAGCACGGTTTCATTAATCATTTAATTTTTAAAAAGATATCAATTAGCTTATAAACAATAATTTTACTCATATGTATCTTTGTTTTATTATTAAACTTTCCATAAATGTTTTAAAAAATTATGTCAGGTTTTCAAAATTAAAAAAGAAAAAGTTTTGTTTATAGAATTTTACTCGAATTAAAAAATTAAAAATAATTGGATAAATTAAGGGCATATTGTAGTTTAAAATATTAGCAAAAAAAAAAGTGTTTTTTGTACTATTTAGAAAAATGAGTTGTTTATTGTCGTTATTGGGCGAGACGCATATACAATGAATTAACTAACGTGTCACACATGAAGAATACTGTTAAACGGCATATTAGGAATCTTGACGTAATAAAGTAAAGTGACACACGTTTTCCTCTTTTGACTTACGTTTAATTTAAAACAAACTGTATCTTCTTTTCTTTTTTTTTTTTCACTTTCTCTGAAAACTCAAATTCGATCAAATTAAGAAGGAGACAATCATATATTTAAAAAATGGATAAAAAAATTATTATCCAAACATAGGTTTTCTTTAATTTGTTTACTGTCATTGAATTTTAAAAGCTTCTTACTATAGTTTTCAATTTTGTTAGACAAATATTTGAATTCTCAGTAGAAATTCCAGTATCAATAACAAGTTTTAAAATGTTGTCAAAAAGAAGTTTAAAGAAAAATGCATGGTTTGATGAATCATTTGATTTTTTAAAAAATATTAATTAGCTTTACACTACTTTTACTCTTATGTTTCTTTGTTTTATTATAAACTTTCTATGAATGTTTTCAAAAATCAAGTCAAGTTTTCAAAATAAATAAAGAAATAGTTTTGTTTATGGAACTTTACTCGAATTAAAAAGATAAAAATAATTGGGTAAATTAAGGGCATATTGTAGTTTGAAATATTAGTGGGAAAAACAAGTACTTTTGATGCTATTTAGAAAAATCAAGTCAAGTTTTCAAATTAAGGGCATATTGTAGTTTCGTCATTATTTGGCGGGACGAATTTACAGTGGATTAACATTGACGTGTCAAACATTAAGAATACAGTTAGATGACATATTTGGAATCTTGACGTAACAAAGTAGAGAGACAAACATTTTCCTCTTTTGACTTACGTTTAATTTAAAACAAAATGCATCTCAATTTCAGTCATATTACGAAGTAAGCAATCACAAATTTAAAAAATGGATAAAAAAATTATTATCCAAAGAGGGTTTTTCTTTAATTTGCTTACTGTCATTGAATTTTAAAAGATTGTTGCTATAGTTTTCACTTTTGCTAGAGAAACATATGAATTCTTAATAGAAATTCCTGTATCAATAACAAGTTTTAAAACTTTGTCAAGAAGAAGTTTTAGAAAAAAAACACAGTTTGATGAATCATTTGATTTGTTTTAAAAAAAAAGAAATATCTGAATTCTGAGTAGAAATTCCTATATCAATAACAAGTTTTACAACTTTGTCAAAAAGAAGTATTAGAAAAAAGGCACCGTTTGATGAATTATTTGATTTGTTTTAACATATTATTTAGCTTATAAAACAACTTTTACTCATATGTTTCTTTATTTTATTATTAAACTTTCTATGAATGTTTTCAAAAATCAAATAAGATTTTCAGAATTAATAAAGAAATTGTTTTGTCTATAGAATTTTACTCGAATTAAAAAGTTTAAAAACAATTTGGTAAATTAAGGGCATATTGTAAGTTAAACTATTAGGGAAAAAAACAAATGCTTTTGTTATTATTTAGAAAAATGGTTTTTTTTTTTGTCGTGATTGGATGAGACGCATTTACAATGAATTAACTGACGTGTCATACATTAAGTAGGGGTGTTCATTGAAGCCGCTAAAACTAAACCGAATGCTAAACCGAACATAATCGAATTAATGTGGTTGGGTTCGATTTGATTTCAAATCGAATTATTGCGGTTCGGTTTCAACTTGAAACCGACCGAACCACTTTTTAATAAATATATATAAAATATATATATTAATTAGAAATAAGAAAAACAAATAAAAACTAAAAAAATTGTTAAAACGAACTGAATTTAATTTAGAAATTATGAAAAAGAATAAAAATTGTTAAAAAAAAAAAAAAACATTAAACCGAACTGAACACGGTTTGGTTCGATTTCAGAAAGTACAATTTTAAAAATTTGCAGTCAAACCAAACCGTGCCGAACCGTGAAACACCCCTAACATAAGAATATGGTTAGACGACATATTAGGAATCTTGATGTATTGAAGTAGGAGTGACACATGTTTTTCTCAATTGACTTGACACACGTTTTTTTCTTTTGACTTATGTTAATTTAAACAAAATGCGTCTCTTTATTTGTCGTCACGTATTTTTAAAAACATATTAATTAGCTTATAAATACTATTTTTACTCATATGTTTCTTTCTTTTATTATTAAACTTCAATGAATGTTTTAAAAAATCAACTCTGTTTTAAAAATAAAAAGGATAAATAGTTTGTTATTGTACTTTACTCGAATTAAAAAAGATTAAAATAGTTGGGTAAATTAAGGGATATTGTAGTTTAAAATGTTAGGGAAAAAAACGCTTTTTTACTATTTAGGAAATGGTTGTTTTTTTATTGTTATTGGGCGAGACAACATTTACATTAAACTAACTGATGTGTCATACATTAAGAATATGGTTAGGCGACATATTAGGATCACATTTAGAAGGAGGCAATCACATATTAAATAATGGATAAAAAAATTATTATCCAGAGAGGGATCGAAAGTTTATTAGTATAGTTTTCACTTTCGTTAGAGAAATATTTGAATTCTTAGTAGAAATTCTAGTATCAATAAACAAGTTTTAAAATGTTGTCAAAAAAGGTTTTTTTTTTTTTTTTTTTTTTTTTTTTTTTTTTAATTTAAAAAAAGCACAGTTTTTGATTAAATCATTTGATTTAAAAAAAATATTAATTGGCTTATAAACTCTACTTTTATCATATGTATCTTTGTTTTATTATTAAACATTCTACAAATATTTTCAAAAGTCAAGTAAATTTTTCAAAATTATAAAAGAAATAGTTTTTGTTTATAAATTTATTCAATTAAAAAGATTAAAAATAATTAGGTAATTAAGGACATATTGTAGTTTAAAATATTAAGGGAAAAAAAAACAATCGCTTTCGATATTGTTTAGGAAATTGAGTTGTTTTTTTGTCTTTATTGGGCGAGACACATTTACATTAAATTAACTGATGTGTCATACATGAAGAATACGGTTAGACGACATATTAGGAATCTTGACGTAATAAAGTAGAGTGACACAAGTTTTTCCTCTTTTTCACTTATGAAACGACCGGATCCTTACATATTATTGATCCGACCGCTACGACATGCAAACTTAGACTTTTCTATCATGAGATGAGTTTTGGTAAAAATCTCAAAAAGAACATATCTAAGATTTTATTAATTAGTAGAAAACTATATAAAAAGTTTATTTTTACAAAATACCAGGATCCATAAAAACATTAGCGTGGTGATACAAAAATGCATACGCCTATGATAGTGAGCTTGATGGTTGGCCATTGAGCGACTTCCAGTTCTGCCACCTACGCTGTGTCCTTACCTACAAAGTCTGTAAAATAGGATGAGTATATTAATATACCCAGTAAGTAGTTTCTCACATAGGGTAGTGACCAAATGCACAATCACATGTAACATGTCCTGAAAAATATATGATTGGGACCGAAAACATATAATAACATGTGATTGGTCGGTTATTGCTTTCTAACGTAAATTTCTCCGCCCTGATAAGAAGATGAGGACGCAGAAGCTAACCCATCTTGATGATTAGTGGGTCATGCAGTCAGTAGGGCCAGAGTCGCATCCAACATCAACCATTAGCATAAATGTAAGATTGGACTAGAGGGGTGCAACCATACATACCCTGTTAGTCCCTAGCATAAACTTGACAAGAATTGAGTCTAGAAGGGTGCAACCATACATGCCCTGCTAGCTCTAGAAGCATAACCTTTATCTAATTAAAATTTAATATTATTTTATCATTGTGAACAAACATAATTGCATGGGGTCCCTTGTCGATAAACGTATTTTAAACATGTAATGCAACATAACAATAACATAATTATGCAGCATATTAAAGGTACACTACCATGATAAACCCTTTAAAGAGAGGGTGAGATAAACTACTTACCTTGACTGCGATCCTAGTTATTCCTTATTATTCCTTATGGTTTAATCAGTAGAGCTTTTCCTCTTAAACCAGAAGGAAATTTGGGCAGCACTTCCCTCGCGTTTCCTCCTTCTAACTAACAGAATTACTTCACCCTTTTCACACGATTTTTTACTACTGAGTTTTGTTTTTAGAATGAGTTTAACTTCCAGCCCAAAGCCTCTTATTTATATCGTTTCCAGCTCTTCTCTGTGTGACAACTCATCCTACAAATGGCTTCTTTAAAATTACTTAGGTTTAAGAAATTCTCTTAATAAGACACCTAATTTTGGCTAACGTTTGCTCTTACGTCATCAACCTTTGTTTGTATTCAATTTTAGGGTTCTCCATGTTAATCTATATAAGATCGTGGCCAAATTCAACGCATAATCCACGCTTCTGTCCAAATCTCGCTTCTCTCCTATTCCAAGAATCTCGCTCTCTCCAGCTTTTTCGTGGTTTGGCTCTCGTGGCTCTCGCTCTCTCTCCACTTTTCTCGCTGAGAATCTCTCTCTCTCCACTCTCGCTCTCTCCAATTTTCTCTCCAATTCTCACTCTCTCTAATCTCGCCAGTGTGGCTCTCTCCTTCTTTCTCTCCCTCTTTCTCTCCAACTTTGCTCTCTCCCAGTTTTCTCTCCAATATTTCTCTCCAATTCGCTCTCTCTGTTCTCAGAATCTTGCTCTCTCCAGCTTTCTCGTTTGTTTGGCTCTCGTGACTCTCGCTCTCTCCAGCTTTCTCGCTAGTTTTACTTTCGTGGCTCTCGCTCTCTCCCACTTTCTCACTGAGAATCTCGCTCTCTCCACTCTCGCTCTCTCCAATTTCTAATTAATCATCCTTATTCTGCCCCTTATTTCATTATTTTTGGATAATTAATAAATTTCTTATTTTTTTTCAATTCTAAATTTTCCACCGATTTTCCTATTTAAATTTATATATTTTTCATTCTTAATTATATATTTTATTTGTTTTCCTGCTTTCTAAATTAGGGTTAGGGTATTACATTTACTACCCTCTTAAATAAAATTTCGTCCTGCTTAACATTTGACATTTAATTTCCTGTAGTGTATGCGTACAAATTTGGGTTGTTACAACTTACCTTTAATCTAAAACAAAATGTCTCTTTATTTGTCGTTTTCACTTAATGTGAAAACTCAAATTCGGTCAAATTAAGGAGACAATCACATATTTAAAAAATGGATAAAAAATATTATCCAAAGAGGGGTTTTCTTTCATTTGTTTACTGTCATTGAATTTTAAAAGCTTCTTACTATAGTTTTCACTTTCGTTAGACAAATATTTGAATTCTTAGTAGAAATTCCAGTATCAATAACAAGTTTTAAAATTTTGTCAAAAAGAAGTTTAAAGAAAAAGGCACCGTTGATGAATCATTTGATTTTTTTTAAAAAAAATATTAATTAGCTGTAAACTACTTTTACTCGTATGTTTCTTTGTTTTATTATTAAACTTTCTATGAATGTTTTCAAAAATCAAGTCAAGTTTTCAAAATTAATAAAGAAATAGTTTTGTTTATGGAACTTTACTCGAATGAAAAAGATTAAAAATAATTGAATAAATTAAGGGCTTAATGTAGTTTAAAATATTAGGAAAAAACAGGTGCTTTTGATACTTTTTAGAAAAACAAGTTGTTTTTCTGTCATTATTCGACGATAATGCATTTATATGAATTAACTGTGTGTCATACATTAAGAATATGGTTAGATGACATATTAGGAATCTTGACGTAAGAAAGTAAAGAGACACACGTTTTCCTCTTTTGACTTACGTTTAATTTAAAACAACATGCTGAAGGAAACTGATGAAGGTTTCTGTGTGGAAGTAGGGATTGTTCCCATTTTTAATTTTTCACAGAACTTTGAAATTACAGAAACAAAACAATTATGCATTATCAAACATAAAATTAGAAGGATTTTCCCAGAGAACTTTTTTCTTTGATCCAAAGGAAGAGGATAAAGTGTTGAATCATTCAACTCACAACACGTTTTTGGCTGAGAGAAATTAGGAGGAGAGAGTTGAAACTCACTCTCTATAATTAAATTAAAATATAAATAAAATTTAATCTAATTTAATAATATATATAATAACTACCTTATTATATATACATACTATATGTTAAAATATAACCTATTGTTTTATTTTCTCTCAACTATACATGACATTTAATATAAATCACATTTATAATAAAATTTAATTATATGAATCTCATCCATATAATTAATATTCGAATCATATTCAAATATTTAATTTGTCTCAACTATTTATGGTATTTAACATAAATCATATTTATATTAAATTTAATTATATGAATCTCATTCATATAATTAGTATTTGATCATATTCAAAATCCTCTAAAAAAATTTTATATTATAATGTATATAATACATTATATTAATTATATCACATATAATTAATTTGAATAATTATATCATATATAATAAATTTCCCTCAATTAATTTCAACAACTCAAATTAATCCAAAAAAATAATTCTCAACTACATCTTTGTTCAGCTAGAGGGGACCTTATGGACCTGTAGATTGAAGCTCCAATGGTACTTGGATAATTAATTAAAACTCTTTAATTAAATTACCCAATATCTATTAACTATCGGTCATTTCACTAAAAACAGATAGTTGCACTCTTCACACAACAAATATATTTCTGTGTCCATTGGATATTACCAATCAACAGTACAATGACCCTTCACAAATTGCTCGTAATTACAGCTAGGTCAAAATTACCATTTTGCCCCTGTAGTTACATCTAACTCCATAAGTACCACTGATTTCTCTAATGAACAATAAGTCATAGTCCAACTATGACCAAGTCCCTCTCGGGACAAGAAAGGGTGTGGCCACATTGTTTAAGCCTTGTAATCAGCCCTTAAGGGAGTAATTTATCTACTTATCCTGACATTAGGGAAGGAGCGAATTCCATCTTGTATAGCTGTGTTCCCAGCTCTCCAATCAGACAAATCCCCTGGCCACTCTCACCCATACAAATCAAAGGACCGTCTTCATAAGCAGGAGTTCACAACTCACTCAGGATTCAAGTCATGTCATCTATGGTCATCCTGGTGAAATGTAAGTCTCTATTATTAATGGTGTTATATAATAAGACTAAGCATTTCGTGGTCTGGTCTTATACAAACTCTTTGTATAGGATACCTTTGCTCACATGTATCTACATGAATGATTAGGATTAGATCATTTGTAGCACTTTACAATACTTGTAACATCTACAAAGCGAGACGTATCCGCAGTGTCACCAGGATAAGGTACCCAATCTTATCCATCTACTACAAACCATTTAGGTTATTATTTAAGAAAGATCCATCCGTACGTCTCTACATACTTGTTTAAATTACATAAAATCACCTAGGATCTTAGTTTATTGGATTGACTGTATGCTCATAAATTAATAATTATTTTATTAATAACAATTTATTTATATAATGTTTACAAACTACGAGAATACAAGATATTTAGGACACCAATCCTAACAATCTCCCACTTATCCTAAAGCTTAGGGAGCCCAATGTACAATACAAATAAAATATAAAATATAATAAACTAGGGCATACACTATACCCTAGTAACATTTCCCACTTGTCCTAGACAATATGTCACATATCTCATAAACTCAAACTTTCTAGATGACCTTAAACCATTTTAGCCGTCAGAGCCTTTGTAAACAGATCAACAACCTACGGCGATGATTAAATCGATTTCTTTGTCGGAAGGTCCTTTCAACTTCAGGGTCATATACTAGTTCAGGAGTGCTTTCCCTGCTCATAAACGTTTACAAGCTTTGGCTTAGCTCATAATACTCCCTCAGCTGTAGTTTTCCTACAAAAGATACAGAAAAATTCCTGGTTAGTTTTGTTGCTGAATCCCCGACAACGGCACCAAAAACTTGTTGATAGAAAATTTGGAAGTGCATATATGATGCATGTCTTAAGCTATGTGTTTTTTCTCATGCGTCGGTGGTCATGCGTTGGAGTGGAAAGTATGCGTTAATCTCGTATGCAGTGACCATGCATTCCTATCACAAGTTTTCTTGCGCTCTCGCGAAGTATAACGAGATCACAAGTTTCTCGGGTGATTCGAGGTCAAACTCAGGGACTTGTAGCTAAATGTCATGAAGTAATGTGTTTGCGGCGAAGAATAAAAGAATGTTGAGGGTTATTGGCTATACGCTACTCTTACTCCTAACTAACAGATTAAGTAGTGGAAGTATGACTGTGAGAGATAGAGACACGGAAACTGTTAACGCGTATTAAAATACATGGGAAAATAGATACAATGGTGAGGATGTCTTCACCGCAACACTAAGCTTGACCGCAAGGGTAACCCCAGCCAATGCAAGCTATGCGACCATGCTATACACACTTGACGAAGACGCAAGCGATGTATCTGCGATAGTGACGAGAGGCCTTATTTCTAAGTCTCTATTACCGCTCACGTGCTCTCACACATAAACAAGATGACCGCATACCACCTTATCCTACTTCTGGACGCATGCGATGTGATCGCATACTTTCATATCCTATCCATAGGGTGCATACGCTGTGTAATAGCAGATGAAGCTTATTCCTAAGTCTCCATTCTTGCTTATGCGATTCTAATTTGACTTTCTCAAGCCATGATTCTAACCTAGCTCTCTCAAGTCTAGGTTCTTTCTTTAGACTCTCTCTCGAGTAGCTCTAAAGGGGTGATGGACACATAAAAAAGACAAGATAATCACATAAAACATGATTGACGTAAGATTATTCCTATCTCTAATGAACACTTGCTTACGTTGCTTAATGCGATCAACTACTTACCCTCCCGGGCAATTGGTTGCTGCTGATTCTACTCATAGACAAGCATTATGTCCGCTTATAAACAAGATTTGCTATAGCTTCACACTAAGCAAATAGGATTTTCTCACAACACTCGCGCAACGCACACTTCTCGGTGATTTGTTACATGCTTCATATGTCTATGCTGAATGATTAAGTATGCGATACTCTAGCAGTCTTACTTAGTGATGCAATGAAAGTAAAGGATGCTAAGTAAATGAAGATGGAGATGGAATCGAAGGAAAATATAAAAGTGCATTGATCACAAAATGTATTAATCTCTTAAGCCACAATGTAATACAATACAAGGATAGAAGAGAAATGGAGGGCCAGATAGAAGCAATGTCTTGCTTCCATCAGATGTATGTCAAAGTTGTCGGTGGTGCCATGGATGGGCGGTGGAGCAGACTCTCTCAAGATGTAACTCCGGTGAAGGCTCCAGTCGTCACTCAGAATGGTTGAGGGGATGAAAAACTTTCAAGACTATCTTCTCATGCTTTGGTCTGGATCACAAGGATCCACTCGAAGGTAGCCTTCGAGCAGAGGATCTTGGATGATATGAAATTGTGCTCTAAGGCTTCTATTTATATAGCTTGAATGCCGATAGCATTTATGGACCTGCTCCGAATCTGACACTCGTGGTGCAATGGTTCTTTTCTAAATCTCTGCTACTCGCGGCGTGGTAGGTGAAATGTCAACATCATCTTTTTTATGATCCCAGTGTATGCGTGCATGCCACATTCCACCAACCTTGCGACTGCCCTTTTATTATGGTTATTTTGTAGCCGCAATCTCTTTGTGATGACCGCATTTGCTTGATCGCCGCAACACCCATACGACGGACGTATGCGATCATTGTATGCGATCGTCTTCGCGATAGCCTGGCTTCTGCGCATGCGATCAATTTCTATGTTTGCTACAAAAATAAACAATTGAACGCATAATAATGCATAAAAGTGGGTTAGCCGAGATTCTTAATGCCGATCGACGCAAGCTCGTTTTCTCATGAATCCTTAGTATAATCACCGCATATTCTACTTAACAGCCCTCATAATTCTAAATAAAATGCTTATAATAACGTACATTTCTACCCATCATCACACCCCCAAACTTAGAATCATGCTTGTCCTCAAGCATGCTTTATACTTAGGAAATTCATAATTCGCCCTCTGGCTTTCCCTTGCGATGACCAGCCTCTCAGAATATAATTTACTCATCCTTCTAACCTTGGCAGCAATGCTCTCCCCAACTTTCGGCTACTTCTTCAAAGAGATCTTTTCTAAGCTTATATCCGACAAGACTTTGCTAAAAAACTTTGTACTCATTCCCCGCAACTTTGCGTTTAGCTTTTAACAATGTGTCCGTTGAGACAATTCAAAGCTTTGTGATTTATTATTAGAATGCGGCGTTGAACCTGGTTACGTTTTTTGTTTTGGCTTGCCCCCACATGTGTCATGCGAACAGCCAACTTCGATTGCGTGCCATATTCAACTCAACTCTTGTGTTGGCTTAATTTTGTGCCAGGCAGAGGAGTTGCTCTTATGCGTTGATCTTGGCCACTTACTTTCATTTTGGCTTACCTGCACGTGTGTCATGCGAAGTATCCATATGGTTGAAGCCATGTTGAATGATGGAGAGGATTCTTCCGTTGTAACTGCGCACCGAGAAAAATTATTGTCGCACCTACAAGGAGCAAATGTACCATATCTAAGAAAGCAGTCACATATCCAAAATAACAATTAAAATCAACTATACTAAGAAAGCAAGGTAAAGATAGAGTAGAAGATGTCACTGAGAAATTAGAGTGAGGTCACCGTAAGAAGTCTTCCATGTAGGAGATTGATCTCAACTGCTTAGGTCAAAAGACTCATTGTCCTAACCATTGGAGCTTCCAGCAATTGTTGGGCACATGTTGGCCACCACCTGTCTCTTATACACATCTAGATGTGTATAAGAGACAGAGATACAATACTCCCAAGGTAAAAAGGTTGCCTACAAAAACACAAAGCTTAACAAACTATTAGTTGCCAAGTCCCCGACAACGGCGCCAAAAACTTGTTTGTTGATTTCATGATGCGAGCTTAGGAGTGTATTGTATAAAGTAATTGGAAAAATAAGTGCAAATATGAATGATGTATTGATGCGTTTGTGATGTGTTAGTGATGCGTTAGTGATGTGCAACAAGACGCATGACACTCCGCTATAGGCATTCAAGTTTTCTTGAATCAGACCAAGTATAAATCCAACTTAGGTTTCTGGTAAATCTAGGGTCGAACTCAGGGATTCAAATTCAAGCTAACATAGACCTTGCATTGTAGATGTTGTAGAAATATCCTAAGTGAATGCAAAATTGAGTTAATTTATACTAAGCTGTTGTGTGCATGCAAGAAGATACAAAAGGGTCAAGTAAAAAACAAGGGGTCGTGCGAAAATGGAGTTTAATGCAGGGGATATGCGTTGATCTAAGTTAGATGTATATGAACAAGAGTATGATGCGGATGAGATTTGTTTATCTCCATTTATGCATTAGACTTCTATTTGGCACTTCTCAATGTGAATGTCATACAATACCCTATCTCTAGGATGTATGCGTTAGTCACAGGATGCAATAAAACACTAGTGCGTCTATCTCTAGATGTACCAAGCGTTTCTAACCTAATGCTGGCTTGCCTATTCTCTCGAATAATTCAAGCTAAAGTGGCTTTTACCAAGTGATTTAATTGGCTCAAGCGTTTAGAAATGGAATTTACATGAAGTTATAGATGCATCTAACATAAAGCAAGAAATAAACAGTGGTGAAGTGAGATAGATCAAATATGTGAATTTATACAGAAATTGATTGTCTTTACAAAACCGATAATCAAATGAGATGACGAAAATGATAATTCAGATGAAATGAAAGGAGTCAAGCCGCAGAGTACAATCTTTTTTCCTCTTTGGCTTAATTCTAATTCTTGTACAACCACTTGTGGAAGAAATGGAAGAAAGTTCTCTCTTGAGCTCAGCTTTCTCCACTCCTTGATCGGCAATGATGGTGGTTCTTTTCCCTATCGTGTTCTTCTCGTCACCACAACACAACTCTAAAGTCTCAATTTCAGAATTATACAATGAGCTAAGATCCTTTCATCTGGTGGGATTTCTTCTATTTATAAGCGTCGGTCTTCTCCAACTTGATGATGGGGCAACATTAAATTCCATACCCTGGTCAGCCGTTTGACACTCGGATGCTTTTCAGACGCTGCCAGCTGCAAATGCCCTTGCTTGCAAGTGGTGATATGACAGAAATAGCCTGAATCAATGAATCTTCCTTGCGTGAATCCCTTCTACACATGCCCATGCATTTGACATTGTCTGTGACACTTAGAATATTTGTTGAAATCCTGCAATATCATGCGTTAACGCCACAATGTTTTAGCAATAAACATTCTTTTACATGAGTTTGACAGTATTCGAGTAATTCCATGCATTTTCTCTAAAAATGATGAAATTTTATCATTAAAAACCTTAATTATTCCAACTTTTGAGTCACAATAACTTATATTTCTATAAGTTATCATGCCCCCAAATTTGAACAATGCTTGTCCTCGAGCATTCCACAAATAATTCTTTGTTATCTCCATTGTCTTAAGTGTGCAGGGTTCACCTCATCATATTCACTTATAAGCTTGAGACTGGATTTGGAAAATGTAACGCATGTTGATTCTTTTCTAAAAGGAAGAATGTTTTATTTCAGGTGCAACAAGCCTTTTGTCAACAACTCCTTTCGTTTCTTAAAACATTCTCGTTTTTTTTCTAAACTAGCAATGCGTTAGATGCTTTTTTTTTTTTTTTAAAACAGTATGCCGGCAAAAGAAAAAGTATGAATTCTTGGTTACCCAAGCGTTGTTCCAGGTATCCCACTTTCGTTTTGGCTTGACCCCACGGGTGTCATGCGAGCATCCAACTACGGGTGAGAGCCCTTCACAACTAAACTCATATCTAGCATGTATGCGTTTCAGGATACAACTTCTTTAAACTAGATAGCGGAGTTTTGGGACGCATTGGTCTAGGAGACTTAACTTCATTTTGGCTTGCCCCTAGGGTGTCATGCAAGAATCCAGCTACGGCTAAGTGGCAGATCCAATGTTTTAACTCATGCCAAATTGAGGTTTTCTTTTATAAAGTATTGACAGAGGAGTTTATGTTTAACATCTTTCTATTTTGTTTCCTCTCTTTTTGATGAACTTACTCAATGAATGCGTCTTAACTCAGATTTCCCTCACCCCCAAATTTTGAAGATTAGCTAAATCCTCATTGCTAAAAGAGAAACAAAATTTCGAAAAGGCTTTGAGAATTTCAAAAGGAGTTTTGATTTTGAGCTTGCATGCGTTAGAAAGAAAACATGTAGACTTTTTAGAAAAGTTCAGGCTTTGTTGATTTTCTTAACGCCTACTCTGTACTTATAAATTTCATATTACTAATATCATTGAGGTGAGACAACGCACAAGATGAGAAAAATAGCTAAAGAAGAAAAAAGGTATGCTAAGGACAAACATAAAGATGAAAAATGATGGAAATTTCATTCATTTCATTGGATAACTCAGTAATGGAATAAAACAAACACAACAAACAAATACAAAAGATAAATAAATAAAACAAAGTAACCAACACTCTCAAATTTATTGTGCTGGCGTGTCATCCCTGCATTCTTCTGCGGGGTCTTCATGCATGAAGCGCAAGAAGTTCCTTAGGTGGGCAGGTAGCGGTGGCAAGGCAAACATCCCAACTAGGAGCTGGTTAATATATTGCGTTGTATAGACGAACTGATCCTGCATTCTTCTTGTTTGCTGTGATGACATGCAGAAATACATGTCATCTTAAGCCTTTTACTTAGAATTATGAAGGTTGTTAGGCAGAATATGCATCGATCATGATAGGAATTCACAAGAATATGAGCTTGCGTCGATCAGCATGTCGAATCTCAACTAACCTGTTATTTTGCATTAATTATGCATTCAATGTTCTATTTTTGTAGCCAATGCAGGAAATGAATGCAAACGCGGAAACCGGACCATCGCATAGACGACCGCATGCAGAGAAACACTCCATCGCAAGGCAAACGCATCGATCAACGCATGGATGTTGCGGTAATCAGTCGTATGCATCCATCGCATGGGAGTTGCGCTTGTCAAGCGATTGCGGTCATCATGTAGAGTTACGGTGTTAAGCGAATGCGACCATTGAATGATTGTGGCTATGCGACAATGCATTCTAATGGGATCAACGCAAGGTAGGTGGAATGAATGCATCAACGCATCTACCTCGAGAAAATCCAAAGATGATGTTGACATTTCACCTACCATGCCGTTAGTGGTAGAGGTTCAGAAAGGATGAACGCGCCGAATGTCAGACTCAGAGCAGTCCAATTAATGCTGTTGGCGACCCAAGCTCTATAAATAGAGGCCGATGAGCTGAAATTCAATCATCTGGAGATTATCCCTCAACCGGGGATTTTCCCCACGATCCAAACAAAATGCGTGAGAAGATGGTTGAGAGTTCTTCACCTCTTGCATCCATTCCGAGTGACGACCGAAGCCTTCGACCGGAGCTAGATCTCGAGAGAGTCAGCTCCTCCGCCCATCCATGGCACCACCGGCAGCCTTGACACACATCCGTTGGGAGAAAATCTTTGCTTCCAGCTAGTCATTTCTTTTTCCTTTCTTTTTCTATATTGTATTGTATGACATTTAGAATTAAGGGATTAATACAATTGTTTTTAATGTATTTCTTTGTTCCTTCGACTTCATCTCCATCTTCTTGCTTAGCATAATTACTTTCATTGCAACACTTAGTGAGATTGCTTGGGTATTGCATACTTAGTCATGTGGATTAGGGATATGAAGCATGTAGCAACCCACCGAGAGGTGTGTGTTGCGCGAGTGTGTGAGTAACCTTATTTGCTTAGTGTGAAGCTGCTGCAACGCCTGTCTATAGGCTAATGCATTGCTTGTTTATGAGTGAAGTTAGGAACAATCAACTGCCCATGAGGGTAAGTGGTTGGACGCATTAAGCAAGGTATGCGTTGTTCGCTAGGGATAGTAACAATCTTGCGTCAACCAAGTTCATGCGTTTGTCTTGTCATATGTTATGCCCAACACCCCCTTAGAGCTACTCGAGAGAGAGCTTAAAGAAAGAACCTAATGACTCGAGAGAGCTAGGTTAGAATCTAGACTCGAGAGAGCGAGATTAGATCGGCATAAGAAAGAGATAAAGACTTAGAGATAAGCTCTGTTTGTCAACACTACATCACATGCACCCTAGGAATAGGAATGATGATATGTGGTCGCCTTGTTTGTGTATCATCACATAGACAAGAATTAGAGGCTTATGTGTAGGCCCTATAGACACCTCTGCACATACATCGCATGCGTTCTAGCATTAGAAGTTGTAGCATTCGCACCGAGAGAGGGTTTACTATTGTATAAGTGTTGCATGATCGCATTAGTTTATGTTGACTGGGGTTGCCCTTGTGGTCACTCTTAAGGGTTAAAATGAAAACACCTCCGCATTTTATCTATTTCCTATACATTTATTTCATGTCAAGGTTTGTCGCATCTCTACCTTTCATGCATATTCTCATTGCGTTGTCTGTTAGATAGGAGTAGGAGTAGGATTAATGTAGCAATATCCCCTCCATTCTTTTATTCAACCGTCGCATGCACAATCACCGCAAACATATAGTTACAAGTCCCTGTGTTTGACCTTGGATTACCCGAGAAACTTGTGTCCATGTTATACTTAGCGTGAACACAAGAAAACTTGTGGCAGGATGTATGGTCATCACATACATTCGTTAACGCATTTTTCATTCCAACGCATGACCATCAACGTATGACTATCAATGCATATCTTAGGAACATACATCGCATACCACGTCCAAGGAAAGTTGGTTGTCGAGTAAAATTGACTTTTAATTTCCCCACCCCCATCAGCTGTCGCATGTAGTCCCTTAAAACCCTATTTTACTGTTGAAGTGTTTTAATGGACGCAGCCAGTGGTCTGAGTTGTTCGCTAATGAAAGTTTTCAACTCGTCAAGATCAATGCTTAGTTGCGGCAATGCTGGCTCTTCGGCTCTTTCAACTGGGTCTTTAAAATTTCCTGCATTGCTTGTCCCTAACCCAGTTGGTTAAAAAATAATTAGAGAGATAAAAGTTGGAATTGGAGCTGGTAAGGGGGAAGGAAAGAGAGTAAGGATTTCTTGATCTAGGTTGCTAGTATCGTGCTGCGTTGGATCAAGAATCTTTTCTTGCAGGGCCAAAGGTGAGTTTGGAAAAGGGATGTTTAAGTATGGTCGTGCTTCTTCATCAGTAAATGCATGCTCCACTTCGTAATCTTGTTCATTTTCCGAAGCCTCATCGTTGTGTTCAATTATCTGGATGCGTCTTCTTTTGAGGGCGCGTCAGGAGGGTCGAGGTCTTGCTGCCGCATTCTTGCGAGGTAGGGCAGGCTGGTGCGTCGAACCGCGAAGCAGACGCTTGATTAACTTGATGTCCATCAAACCATCGATTTCCTCATAATCATCCCTTGGAGGGATGCCCCCGCATTCACACAGCGCACAAATCAGCTAAGGAAAGTAAAGTTGTCCTCGTGGTTTTGCTTTGATGGCTTTGATCTGGTCCATGGTTATCCTCCCTATGTCTAGAGGAATGCGCTGCATGATGCAATAAGTGACCAAGACGCGTTCTCTCGAGACGTTTCATCATACATTGTAGGCATGATATTTTCTTAATCAAGTATAACCATAAGTTTGCGTCCGGTTTTAGATTTCTAGAAGCTAAGATCATTACTCCACTTCTTGATATTTGCCATGTGCTTCCAGATTTGGCCACCATTCTTAGCGCATCTTCTATCTGGCTTGGAGTTGAATGTTCCAAGATGCGATTTCCCTCTACGTCCGGGTTGCTTTCAATATTGAACTCTTCATTAATTTTGTCGGCAGAGAAGCACACCAAAACGTCATCAACAAGCACCATATTTTTCTTCTCATCAAACTCACTACTATAGAATTGACGGACAAGATTGAGCCAAATTCTCGTGTGCCCAATGCATAGCTGACCTTAGCTCATTGTGTCCACAGTTTCGGTTATATATGGAGGCAATGGTGCATTCGGGAAAGAAGCTCTTCTCGGTAAGGATGTCACTAAATTGGCGCTTCCTTCCTTTGGTCTTTCTAGGTGACGCGACAGTCACCTTGCGTTTGCCCACCTCATGCAATTTGGCTTCCTGTGTATGTTCCCTTAATTCATTTTCCAATTCCTTTTAGAGGGTAGACTTCCTTTGCCCCTGTCGGGTAGGCTTGTATCTCTTTATTCCTTTTCCAACACTCTCGACTCTGAGCAGCTCTCATGCGTCGCACCCTCAGGGCCAGATGAAAATTGCTATTCTTCATCCTCTAATATTAATTTTCTTTTTCTCATCGCTCTCTTTCCTTTTGACAGCCCTTCATCCGCATCAGATTGGCAAGGTTGCGATGCGTCCGGGCCAACTTCCCTTTCTCTCTCTTCTTCTTCTTCCAACTCAGCTTCAAGCATCATCGCATAACGCTCCACTTCATCAATTTCAAGTGATGTGCCAGTTGGGTCGGGACGCATCACTTGTTCCTATTCGATTTGTCCTTGATTAAAGCTTGCCAAAATTGCTCCAAAAACTCCTTGCTCGTCTCTTCGAGAGAACTTCGCAAGCTCCGCACTATTTTGCTCTGACGCAGGACTATCAGAGCTTGGTTTTGGGGAGATGATTGGTAGGGTGCCAGATGGGGTATGTGGTGACCCAGGAGATGAGATGATGATAGGTGAGGGCGATTGAAGGGGTTGGCTAGCTTCTTTTGCTTCAATGGGGTAGATTGTGGCTAAGGGTTTGATGGATAAAGGGGTAAGTGGACGCACGGTGGGTGATGGTACGGTATGGAGATGGGCTGGAATAAGGTCATGCATTGCACCCACCGGCCTGATATTTGGAATAAACGGTGGTGGGGCGGGCTGTTTGTAGGGCTTTTTGGAAGCTGTGGAGGTAGAAGGGCGCTGCCGCCTTGGTTTGGTGGAGGTTTTAGGTGTTTGGGGGGATTTAGAGGGTTTAGGTTTTGTGGTGATTTTGTGGGGTTTCGACCGAGATGGTCGTTGGGAGATGGAGGAAGATCCGTTGTGTGAAGGCTTGGTTGGAAAGGGTATGTTTGCTGTCTCTTATACACATCTAGATGTGTATAAGAGACAGGGACAAGGGGGCGACATTGAAGCAGAAAAAGAGGAAAAGGAGCTTACCAACGAGCCGCCTCCGTAGCTCTGTGATTGGTTTTGGCTGTCGGATGCTGAAGTCATTGCTGCTGAAGGCTGACTGAAATATCGGATTTGATCGAAGGGACGGTGAGGGTTCGGGAGCAAGGACTTCGTGAGGTAGGGTTGAAAGAGATGAAAGAAGAGAGAATGTCGAGAGGGAGTTTTTTATAGGCCTGTGAGAGGGGACGAGGTGACGTCAGGCGGCGCCTAACATTGTTATTTATTACGCAGATGAAAGGACGTCCCTAGGGTTTCTAGGAAATCGAGTGCTTTTCATTTTTGAGGTGCGTCCTTTCGGTTTGGGCTATGCGTTGGCTTAAGTCCAATGCATTAGTATTATTCCCAACCTAAGCTTCTTCCGGTTGTACACATTTTTTTTTAAAAAAAATTAAATAAATCTCTTAAATAAGAAAAGCAATAACAATCATCAATCAACTTAAAATGTAACGCAAAGACAATCAAACAATCAAACACAAATGCAGGCATAAAATACATAATGCAAAAAAAAAAAAAAAAAGGAAGGTAGAAGAAGCGTCCCTAAAATATGTGTCGATTTGAACACAGGGAGGCTTCGACGCAAGCCTCAGTTGGCTTCGCGTAATGCGAGGGATGACTTTTGTCATTCTACACCATCTTAAAAGTAGGGCTTCACTCTTTGCCCATTTACCTTGAATGTGTTTGTGCCATCCTCTCGCATCAACTCTACTGCTCCATGAGGAAAGATTGTTTTGATGATGAATGGTCCTAACCACCTTGACTTTCATTTTCCTGGGAATAAACGCAATCGTGAATTAAATAATAAAACTTTTTGCCCGACAATAAACTCTTTCTTACTGATGCGTTGGTCGTGCCAATGTTTGGTCTTCTCCTTGTAGAGTTTTCTGTTCTTGTATGCGTTCAACTGCCATTCCTCAAGCTTATTGAGCTGAAGCTTACGTTGATCGCCCGCGACTTCCAAGTTTAAATTCAGCTTCTTCACTGCTCAGAAAGCTTTGTACTCTAACTCTAGGGGTAAGTGACAGGCTTTTCCGAATATCAAGGAGTATAGAGACATACCTATGGGAGTCTAGTAGGCAGTTCTGTAGGCCCAGAGTGCTTCATCTAGCCTCTGTGCTTAATCTTTCCACGATGCGTTGACGAATTTTTCCAATATTGATTTTATTTCCCGATTCGATACCTCAGTTTGACTGTTGATTTGCAGGTGGTATGCCGTTTCGGTTTAGTGATCTTGTGCCTGACATTATATTTTGGCAAGCAATTTTGAAATGATGCGATTAATGAATGCATACCTTCGTCACTCATCAGTGCTCTTGGTGTTCCAAAGCTGTGTGAAATAGTTTCTGGTGAGAAACTTAGAAATAGTCGCCGCATCATTTTTGTGCACAAGCTACAACTTCCACCCATTTTGATACGTAATCTACTGCTAGCAGGATATATTGTTGACCGCAGGATAGGAGGAAAGTTCTATAAATTGATGCCCCAGACGTCAAAATAATTCGATTTCAAGATATTGTTAGAGAGGCATTATGTTCTTAATTGAGATATTTCTGTGCGTTGGGAAGGGTCGCATCTTGAGAGCATACCCCCTTTGCGGACCTTGATCAAGGAGGTGCAGGCCTACATAGAAATATCCACGGTACAGAGAACACTCTGCAGCGGTTCTTTTCCCTCCGAAATGCCTTCCGTAAGGAGAGTCATGACACTCAGCCAGAATGCGTTATGTCTCTCCTTCCGGAACACATTGACGCATGATGGAGTCGGGACCTTGTTTGTAAAGAAATGGTTCATCCCAAAAATAGAATGTGCTATTGTGAACCAGCCGTTTCTTTTGCTGAGAGTTGAAGTGTTCAGGGGATTGTTTGGTAGTTAAGTAGTTAATTATGTCTGCATAGCAAGGTTCCCTGCCTTCAACTTTGAATAAGCTTTCATCAGGAAATGTATCTCTGATTTCATCTTCTTGGTCTTGTATTTCCTGATTCTCTGATTTTGACAGGTGATCAGTGATGCGTTATTTTATGAGGTGAAATTATGAAATGAAATACGATGATGAAAATGCGTTGAGCAACAAGTTTTCTCAGCAAAATCCAAGTGTAGACCCTACTGAATTTCCTGACAAGTCCAGGGTCAAACTCAGGGAGTAAGGTAAACGGTATGCGGTGATAATTTTCAATAAGACTTTGCGGTAACCAATAAATCAAATAGTTGTTTTGGGTTGTTGTTTGCAGTGTAAAATAAATGTATGCGGCGGAGTTACGAAAAGAGTAGATAATATGGAAGTTGCGATGAATTTGCGGGGAACGGGTTGAGAAAGGATTCAGCTAACACTTCCTAGGATGCGTTCATGTTATGCGATCATGCAACACACATGCAATAGCAAATCATCTCTCAATGCAAATGCTATGGCTTCTAGTACTAGAACACATGCGATATATGCAATATGTCTATAGAACCTACACATAAGCCTCTATTCTTATTTATGCGATGACAACATGACACACACACAAATAAGGCAACCACATAATATCATAACCTCTCTCTAGAGTGCATGCGATGCATGTTGGCAAACAGAGCTTATCTCTAAGTCCCTATCTTCTACTTATGTATATCTAATCTTACTTTCTCGAGTCTAGATTCTAACCTAGCTCTCTCAAGTCTTAGGTTATTTCTTTAGACTCTCTCTCAAGTAGCTTTAAAGGGGTGTTGGGCGCAATATAAGACAAGATAATCGCATTCGATGAAGATCCTAAGTCATGTTAGCTTAGTTCTTCTCAACCCATTCGATAAAGTTAGCTACTCATGCGTGCTTTTAAGAGAGTGAACAGATGTAGAATAGCAAGTTCCATTTTATAGATAAAGAGTTGAAATACAAAATAACAATGCAAGATGAGAATAAAGAGCCTGGTAGTAATCTCTTACTTCCCAAGGCTTTTACACTGTCTTTTCTACTCTGCTCAAAAGATAGTCTCGCTATCGCGAGAGTCGATCCTCTCTCTGCTTTACACGCCTCTGGGTTCTCTCTCGAGTTGCCCAGAGCGATCTTCCGATGTCTCTTCCCGTCTCTCGCTCTGTCTTCTAAGTAAAAATGAAAACTATGAACAAGGCTATTTTATCTAAGGGAAAATTCTCTAACTATCCAAACTCCTTTACTGAAGGTTGCCTTCGGTATTTATAGAGCTTCGGGGTGAAAGGCTGCTTCTGTCTTATAATTGCACTGATGGGATGGCATTAATTCTCTATCTGATGCGCCGAATATTTGTCACCAAAAAGTTGAGTGTACTTGCTAAAGTAGTTCGTTAGTGACTTGTCAACTTAATTCGGAATCGATCGTCATCAACTTTTTGTCCCATCGTGATTTATTATGCTTTTCACCCAGATGCACCTACCAAGTTGCGGCGGCTCTATGTGGCAATCCTTTTGAGAAAATATTTGCGAGCACAAATCACCGCAAAGCCTTGCGGTAACGCTGCGCTCAATCGTTCCTTTCTTGTGATCACATTTTACGCTTTGCGTCAACGCATATTCTGCAAAAAAAATACAATAATTAACTATTTTTATGCGATAAACGCATGCGATTGCAATGTTATAAATTTAATGCTTTTTGGATGCAATCTTATATATTTTATCAACACAAACCTGCATCGTTTAATAACTTAGCACTATAATAACGTGCATTTCTGCCCGTTATCAATCAACCACCTTATTTTCAGTCCTCTTTCTGTCCTTAATATCAATGCCGAATTCCTGCAATAGCAGCACCCATCTGATTAATCTTGGTTTCACATCCTTCTTATTCATCAAGAACTTAATGGCTGAGTGGTCTGTATAGATGGTTGCTGACGCACCAACTAAATAAGATCTAAACTTTTCGATGCCGAACACCACAGCCAGCATTTCATTCTCCGTAGTTGTGTAATGTTCCTGAGAGTCATTCAGTATCTTCGACGCATAAGAGATGGGGTGTATCAAATTCCCTTTTTTTTCCCCCGACATGGTTCCTACTGCAATATCACTTACATCGCACATCAGAATGAAACATTGCGTCAAATTCGGTGTTATTAGTATCGAAGCTGTAGTCAACGCATACTTCAGTGTTTCAAATGCGTCGCAGCAGTCGTCATTGAATTCGTAGGGTCGGTTTGCTTCTAATAATGCGCTCAGAGGTTGCGAAATTTGAGAAAATCCTTTTACGAACCTTCGGTAGAAGCCTGCGTGTCCCTATAAAACTTCGTAGAGCTTTTACATTTGATGGCAGAGGAAGTTTAGCTATGACATCTACCTTGGCCTCATCAACTTTCAACCTGGCTTTGGATACCTTGTGGCCAATGCCTTCAGTCACCATAAAGTGACATTTTTCCCAATTTAACACAAGATTTGTTTCCTCACATCGAGCGAGGACGACCTCCAGGTTATCTAAGCACGATTGAAATGAATCTCCAAAAACTGAAAAATCATCCATAAGAACTTCAATGGTCTGTTCCAAAAAGTCAGAGAAAATTGCCATCATGCATCTTTGGAATGTTCCAGGTGCGTTGCATAGTCAGAAGGGCATACGTTTGAATGTGAACGTTCCAAAGGGGCAGGTGAATGTCGTCTTTTCCTGATCTTCTGGGTCGATTAGAATTTGGTTGTAACCGGAGTATCCATCTACAAAACAATAAAATTCTTTTCCTGCCAGTCGGTCAAGCATCTGGTCAATGAAGGGAAGTGGGAAGTGGTCCTTCTTAGTTACCGCATTGAGTTTCCTATAGTCCATGAAGATGTGCCAACTCGTGACAATCCTTGAAGGGATGAGCTTATTGTTACTGTTGACTATCACTGTTGTTCCTCCCTTTCTATGGACACATTGAACTGGGCTTACCCAGCTACTATCGGATATAGGGTAGATTACTCCTGCGTCCAACCACTTTATGATCCCTTTCTTGACTACTTTCTTCATTATGGGATTTAGCCTTCGTTGAGGCTCAATTAATCCAGTCTTCCCTTCTTCTAGCCTGATTTTATGCATGTAGTAAGATAGGATGATGCCACGGATGTCAGCCAAAGTCCATCCTATTGCCCACATGTGTTTTTGCAACATCTACAAAAGAAAATATTCATTAGGCTAAAAAAGATTTGCTGAAATAATTACAGGTAAGGTGTTGTTTGATCCAAGAAAAGCATATTTAAGGTGGTTTGGTAAAGGTTTCAGTTCTAGTTCTGGTGGTTCTTCTAATGATGGGCGTGTTGTCTTCGTCTGCCGTACACTCAGACTTGGCGGCTCGAGTTTCTTCATGTTTTTTTCCAATGCAAGGACCTCACAAACTTGGGTCGGTTTTTCTTCAGGCAACTCTATTTTGTTAAGTTGACATTCTTCATTATCCAGGAACTTTAATGCATTTAACGCATTAAATTTCACTTCCTGATTGTCTATGCGCATGGTCAGTTCTCCCTTGTGCAGGTCTATTAATACTTTCCCAGTGGCGAGAAAAGGTCGTCCAAGAATGATTGAAACATCCCTGTCTGCTTCATAGTTCAGGATGATGAAATCCGCTGGGACTATGAATTTGTTAACTTTCACTAGAACATCCTCAATCTTTCCTTCAAGGTATGTGATCGTCCTATCAGCGATTTGAAGTGTTATAGAAGTGGGCTATGCTTCACCAATTCCCAATTTCCTGGAGATTGAGAATGGCATGAGGTTGATGCTTGCTCCCAGATCATACAATGCATGTCCTACGTCCAGCCCTCCGATTGAGCAAGGGACTGTGAAGCTTCCCGGGTCCTTCTGTTTCTTGGGTAATCTGTTGCTGACTAACACATTGCACTTCTGTGTTAGTGCAATTACTTCTGTCTTGCTGATTCTCCTATTCTTTATTAGAATATCCTTCAAGAATTTGACATATTTTAGTTTTTTTTCTAAGGCTTCTACAAGTGGAATATTAATGTGCAGTTGCCTCAGAAGTTCAAGAAAATGCTTAAATTGCTGCTCATCATTCTTCATCATCAAGCGTCTAGGAAATGGTGCGTTCACTGCACAACAGGTTCTCCCGTGTTAGACGTGATTGGCTTCGAATGGCTTGTGGATTCAGGCGTCCGTTCTTCTTGATCTTCTAATGTTGTTGAGCGTGTGTTAAGCTCTTTTGAAAGATTGTTGGTTCTTGGGTTCATGGTTCTTTCTACAAGAGGTTTGCCACTTCGCAATGTCATCGCATGACATTGCTCTTTTCCATTGTTATTTCTTGGGGTTTCTGTGTTGCTGGGCAAGACTCCTAGCTGCCGATTCTTTAACTCACTGGCAATCTGTCCTATCTGTATCTCCTTATTTCTGATGGACGACGCTTGGCTTTTTAGCAATGCGTCGTTCTGGGTGATATATTCCTTTAAGAGGTTTTCAAGCGAAGACGCTGAACTCGATGCATGATTTCCTCTATTAAAGGATTGTTGGTGCGGCTGCTGCGATGGCTAAAATCCAGGCAGCGATCCTTGCCTTTGCTGCTGATTTATCCTGGTTGGTGTTGCTCTTGTTGATGACCTGCCCAAGAGAAATTTGGATGGTTCTTCCATCCGGGATTATAGGTGTTTGAGAATGGGTTATTCTTAATAAAGCATACCGATTGCGGATTTTGTGGGAAATCAGTGTAGGAATGAAGGTCTCCACAGCCCACACAGCTGACCATGGGCTATATGAATGTTTCCACCTGATTTACCTTTTGCGAGTGTGATGCGTTCCTCAGTGATATATTCTGCAAAAGGTTTGTCATAGTAGCCACTTGTGCAGAGAGCGTGGCTATTACGTTAGAGTCAACAGAATTCACATTCTGAGGTCGCCTCTTCCTATCTGCTCTTGCATCGTAAATGTCATCTACCCATTCCATATTATGCTTGGCTATGCGGTCAAGTATTTCCTTAGTTTCATTATAAGATTTTTCCATGATACCGTCAGCTGCAGCTGCGTCGACTACCATTTGGGATGCTCTATTAAATCTGCCATAAAAGGTCTCCATCTGGATGGTTAACGGTAATCCGTGATTGGGGCAATTCTTGACTAATCCTATAAAGCACTCCCATGCGACACTCAAGGTTTCAAATTCTTCTTGCTCGAAGTTCATGATCTCTCTCCGCCTTCTTGCATTTGTGGTGGGTGGGAAGTATTTCTGCATGAATTTCTCCACTAACTTTTTCCAGGTCGTGATCTCCCCAGGCTCACAAGAACTTCCCTATTGATTTGCATCGTCACGCAGAGAATATAGGAATAAAGATAGCCTAATAGCTTCTGGAGTGATCCCGGGGATCACAAACGATTTACATGTCTCCAAGAAACGTTTCATGTGGGCGTGAGGGTCTTCTCCCCGAGCACCCCTAAATTGTCTAGCTGTTTGGAGCATTTGTAACAACACAGATTTCATCTCAAATCTTGTCCCATCTGGCGTTGGATATATGATCCCTGGTGAGAAATCATACAACACAGGAGACGCATACTCCCACATGGGGCGCGTACTACTGTTTGCCATTATGATAGGATTTTGCGCAACGTGGGCTGGCTGTTGAGCTAAGTTATGATTCACTTGTTCGTCCGCCATTTGTTGTTGCCTGGTATGTTGTCTGAGTAGTTGTTTCCTTAACCTACGGCGACGATTAGATCGATTTCTTCGTCAGAAGGTCCTTTCAACTTCGGGGTCGTATACGAGTTTAGGAGTGCTTTCCCTACTCATAAATGTTTATAAGCTTCGGCTTAGCTCGTAATACTCCCTCAGCTGTAATTTTCCTACAAAAGATACAAGCAAAATTCTTGGTTAGTTTTGTTGTTGAATCCCCGACAACGGCGCCAAAAACTTGTTGATAGAAAATTTGGAAGCGCATAAATGATGCATGTCTTAAGCTATGCGTTTGTTCTCATACGTCGGTGATCATGCGTTGGAGTAGAAAGTATGCGTTAATCTTGTATGGAATGACCATGCATTCCTATCACAAGTTTTCTTGCGCTCTCGCAACTAACAGATTAAAAGAATGTTGAGGGTTATTGGCTATGCGCTACTCCTACTCCTAACTAACAGATTAAGTAGTGGAAGTGTGACTGTGAGAGATAGAGACACGACAATTATTAACGCGTAGTAAAATACATGGGAAAATAGATATAATGGTGAGGATGTCTTCACCGCAACACTAAGCTTGACCACAAGGGTAACCCCAGCCAATGCAAGCTATGCGATCATGCTATACACACTTGACAAAGACGCATNTTCACCGCAACACTAAGCTTGACCACAAGGGTAACCCCAGCCAATGCAAGCTATGCGATCATGCTATACACACTTGACAAAGACGCATGCGATGTATCTGCGATAGTGTCGAAAAACCTTATTTCTAAGTCTCTATTCCCGCTCACGTGCTTTCACACATAAATAAGATGACCGTATACCACCTTATTCTACTTTTGGACGCATGCGATATGACCGCATACTTTCATATCCTATCCATAGGGTGCATACGCTGTGTAATAGCAAACGAAGCTTATTCCTAAGTCTCCATTCTTGCTTATGTGATTCTAACTCTAGCGAAGGCTCCAGTCGTCACTCGGAATGGTTGAGGGGATGAAGAACTCTCAAGACTATCTTCTCACGCTTTGGTTTGGATCACAAGGATCCACCCGAAGGTAGCCTTCAGGCAGAGGACCTTGGATGATTTGAAGTTGTGCTCTAAGGCTTCTATTTATAGAGCTTGATCGTCGACAGCATTTATAGACCTGCTCTGAATCTGACACTCGTAACGCGATGGTCTTTTTCTAAATCTCTGCTACTCGTGGTGTGGTAGGTGAAATGTCAACATCATCTTTTTTATGATCCCAGTGTATGTGTTCATGTTGCATTCCATCAACATTGCGATCACCCTCCTATTATGGTTATTCTGTAGCCGCAATCTCCCTGCGATGACTGCATTCACTTGATCGCCATAACACCCATACGACAGACATATGCGATAACCGCATGCAATCGTCTTCGCGATAGTCTGGCTTCTGTGCATGCGATCGATTTCTGCGTTTGCTAAAAAAATAAACAATTGAACGCATAATAACGCATAAAAGTGGGTTACCCGAGATTCTTAATGTCAATCGACGCCAGCTCATTTTCTCATGAATCCTTAGTATAATCGCCGCATATTCTACTTAACAGCCCTCCTAATTCTAAATAAAAGGCTTATAATGACGTACATTTCTGCCTGTCATCAACGATATATTAGGAATCTTTACGTAATAAAGTAGAGTGACACACGTTTTCCTCTTTTGACTTAAGTTTAATTTAAAACAAAATGCATCTCAATTTCGGTTGTATTAAGAAATAGGCAATCACATATTTAAAAAATCGATAAAAAATTATATCCAAAGAGGGTTTTTCTTTAATTTGTTTACTGTCATTGAATTTTAAAAATTTCTTGTCATAGTTTTCACTTTTGCAAGATAAATATTTGAATTCTTAGTAGAAATTCCCTCATCAATAACAAGTTTTAAAACTTTGTCAAGAAGATGTTTTACGAAAAAGGCACGGTTTGATAAATCATTTGATTTGTTTAAAAATATTATTTAGTTTATAAACACAACTTTTACTCATATGTATATTTATTTTATTATTAAATTTCTACCAATGTTTTCAAAAATCAAGTCAGGTTTTCAAAATTAATAAAGAAATAGTTTTTTTTTATAGAATTTTTCTCAAATTAAAAGATTAAAAATAATTGGGTAAATTAAGGGCATATTGTAAGTTAAAATATTAGGAAAAAAATCAAATGCTTTTGATACTATTTAGAAAAATGAGTTGTTTTTATGTCGTGATTGGGCGAGACGCATTTAAAACGAATTGACTAACGTGTCATACATTACGTAGGGGTATTCATTGAAATCACTAAAATCGAATCAAATGCTAAACCAAACCAAAACCAAACCAAAACCGAATTAATGTGGTTTGATTTGGTTTAATATATTTTCAAACCGAATTATTGCGGTTCGGTTCGGTTCGGTTTCAAAGTTGAAATCGATTTGAAACCGAACCAAACTACTTTTTTTAATAAATATATTAAAAATAATATATATAATTTAAAAATATGAAAAAGAAACAAAACTAAAAAAATGGTAAAACCGAACACCGAACCGAATATAATTTAGAAATCATGAAAAAGAATAAAAAATTAAAAAAAGAAAAAAGAAAACATTGAAACCGAACCGAAAATACGGTTCAGTTCGGTTTTAGAAAGTACAATTTTAAAAATTTACGGTTCGGTTCGGTTTGAGTCCCAAATCTAACTATATCGAACAATGAACACCCTTAACATTAAGAATACAGTTAGATGACATATTAGAAATCTTGACGTAATAAAGTAGAGTGACACACGTTTTTCTCTTTTGACTTACATTTAAGTTAAAACAAAATACGTCTCTTTAGTTGTCGTCACATATTTAAAAAATTGATAAAAAAAGTTATCATCCAAATACACGTTTTCTTTAATTTGTTTAAAGTTCTTGAATTTTAAAATCTTCTTACTATAGTTTTCACTTTCGTTAGACAAATATTTGAATTCTTAATAGAAATTGTAGTATCAATAACAAGTTTTATAATTTCGTCAAAAAGACATTTTAAAAAAAAAGACACGATTTGATGAATCATTTGATTATTTTTTTAAAAAATAGTAATTAGCTTATAAACACTATTTTTACTCATATGTTTCTTTCTTTTATTATTAAACTTTCTATGAATGTAGAATGTTTTAAAAAAATCAACTCATGTTTTAAAATTAAAAAAGAAATAGTTTTGTTTATCGAACTTTACTCGAATTAAAAAGATTAAATAATTGGGGGCATATTGTAGTTTAAAATATTAGGGAAAAAAAACAATCGCTGTTGATACTATTTAGAAAAATGAGTTGCTTTTTGTCGTTATTAGGCGAGACGCATTTACATTGAACTAACTGATGTATCATACATTAAGAATATGGTTAGACGACATATTAGGAATCACATTAAGGAGGCAATCACATATTAAAAAATGGATTAAAAAAATATTATCCAAAGAGGGGTTGAAAGTTTATTAGTATAGTTTTCACTTTCGTTAGAGAAATATTTGAATTCTCAGTAGAAATTTTAGTATCAATAACAAGTTTTAAAATTTTGTCAAGAAATTTTTTTTTTTTAAAAAAAACAAGGCACAGTTTTTTATTAATCATTTGATTTTTTAAAAAATATATTAATTAGCTTATAAACTCTACTTTTACTCATATGTATCTTTGTTTTATTATTAAACATTTTACAAATGTTTTCAAAAATCAAGTCAAGTTTCTAAAATTATAAAAGAAATAGTTTTGTTTATAGAATTATACTCGAATTAAAAAGATTAAAAATAATGGGGTAAATTAAGGGTATATTGTACTTTAAAATATTAGGGGAAAAAACAAGTTCTTTTGATACTATTTAGAAAAATGAATTGTTTCTTTATCGTTACTGGGCGACACACATTTACAATGAATTAACTAAGTGTCATGCATGAAGAATACGGTTAGACTACATATTAGAAATCTTTAAGTAATAAAGTAAAGTGACACAAGTTTTCCTCTTTTGACTTACATTTAATTTAAAACAAAATGCACCTCAATTTCGGTCATATTAAGAAGTAGGAAGTCATATTTAAAAAATGGATAAAAAATTATTATCCGAAGAGGGTTTTTCTTTAATTTGTTTACTGTCATTGAATTTTAAAAGTTTATTGCCATAGTTTTCACTTTTGCCAGAGAAATATTTGAATTCTTAGTATAAATTCCTATATCAATAACAAGTTTTAAAACTTCGTCAAGAAGAAGTTTTATAGAAAAAAGGCACGGTTTGATGAAACATTTGATTTGTTTTAAAATATTATTTAGCTTATAAACACAACTTTTACTAATATGTTTCTTCATCTTATCATTAAACTTTCTACTAATGTTTTAAAAAATCAAGTCAGGTTTTCAAAATTAATAAAGAAATGGTTTTGTTTATAGAATTTTACTTGAATTAAAAAGATTAAAAGTAATTGGGTAAATTGAGGGCATATTGTATGTTAAAATATTAGGGAAAAAAATAAATGCTTTTGATACTATTTAGAAAAATGAGTTATTTTTTTGTCGTGATTGGGCGAGACGCATTTATAATGAATTAACTGACGTGTCATACATTAAGTAGGGGTGTTTATTGAAACCGCTAAAATCAACGAATGCTAAACCAAACTGAAACCAAACCGAAATCAAATTAATGTGGTTCGGTTTGTTTTGATATATTTTCAAACCGAATTATTGCGGTTCGGTTCTGAAACCAAACCAAAACGCTTTTTTAATAAATATATTAATAATATATATATATATATAATTTAAAAATATGAAAAAGCAATAAAAACTAAAAAATAATAAAACCGAACTGAACTGAACCAAATATAATCTAGAAATTATGAAAAGCATAAAAAAACAAAAAAATTTGAAACCGAAACGAACATGCGGTTTGGTTCGGTTTCAGAAAGTACAATTTTAAAAATTTACGGTTTGGTTCGGTTTGAGTCCCAAACCGAACCAAACTGAACTATGAACACCCCTAACATTAAGAATACGATTAGACGACATACTATGAATCTTGACGTAATAAAGTAGAGTGACACATGTTTTCCGCTTTTGACTTACGTTTAATTTAAAACAAATTGCGTTTCTTTATTTGTCGTCACATATTTAAAAAATGGATAAAAAAAAATTATCATCCAAATAGGGGTTTTCTTTAATTTGTTTAAAGTCATTGAATTTTAAAATCTTCTTATTATAGTTTTCACTTTCATTAGACAAGTATTTGAATTCTTAGTTGAAATTCCAGTATCGATAACATGTTTAAAAATTTTGTCAAAAAGAAGTTAAAAAAAAAACACACGATTTGAAGAATCATTCGATTGTTTTTTTTTTTTAAATGTTAATTAGCTTATAAACATTATTTTTACTCATATGTTTCTTTGTTTTATTATTAAACTTTCTATGAATGTTAAAATTAAGTCAGATTTTAAAATTAAAAAAGAAATAGTTTTGTTTATCGAACTTTACTCGAATAAAAAAGATTACAAATAATTGGGTAAATTAAGGGCATATTGTAGTTTAAAATATTAGAAAAAAAAAACAATCGCTTTTGATACTGTTTAGGAAAATGAGTTGTTTTTTTGTTGTTATTGGGCAAGATGCATTTACACTGAATGGATGTATCATACATTAAGAATATGGCTAGACGACATATTAGGAATCACATTAAGGAGGCAATCACATATTTAAAAAATGGATAAAAATTTATTATCGAGGGGTTGAAAGTTTATTGGTATAGTTTTAACCTCAGTTAGAGAAATATTTGAATTCTTAGTAGAAATTCTAGTATCAATAACAAGTTTTAAAATTTTCTCAAAAGATGTTTTTTTTTTTAATAAAAAAAAAGGCACAGTTTTTTATTAATCATTTGATTTTTAAAAAAATGTTAATTAGCTTATAAAATTCTACTTTTACTCATAACATCTCTTTGTTTTATTATTAAACATTCTACAAATGTTTTCAAAAATAAAGTCAAATTTTAAAAATTATAAAAGAAATAGTTTTGTTTATAGAATTTTACTCGAATTAAAAAGATTAAAAATAATTGGGTAAATTAAGGGCATGTTGTAGTTTAAAATATTAGGAAAAAAACAAGTGCTTTTGATACTATTTAGAAAAATGAAGTGTATTTTTGTTGTTATTGGGCGAGACACATTTACAATGAATTAATTGCCTATCATACATTAAAAATGTGGTTAGATGACATATTAAGAATCTTGACATAATAAAGGAGAGTGATACACGTTTTTCTCTTTTTACTTACGTTTAATTTAAAACAAAACGTGTCTCTTAATTTGTCGTTTTCACTTTTCGTGAAAACTCAAATTAGGTCAAATTAAGAAGGAGACACTCACATATTCAAAAAATGGATAAAAAAATTATTATCCAAAGAGGGTTTTTTTTTCTTCTTTTTTTAAAATGTTTAATGTCATAGAATTTTAAAAGATTCTTACTATAGTTTTCACTTTTGTTAGACAAAAATTTGAATTCTTAGTAGAAATTCTAGAATCTATAACAAGTTTTAAAATTTTGTCAAAAACAAGTTTAAAGAAAAAGGCATCGTTTGATGAATCATTTGATTTTTTTAAAAAATATTAATGTGCTTTACACTACTTTTACTTATATATTTCTTTGTTTTATTATTAAACTTTCTATGAATGTTTTCAAAAATCAAGTCAAGTTTTCAAAATTAATAAATAAATAGTTTTGTTTATGGAATTTTACTCAAATTAAAAAGATAAAAAAAAAATAATTGGGTAAATTAAGGGCATATTGTAGTTTAAAATATTGGGGGGAAAGCAAGTGCTTTTGATGCTATTTAGAAAAATGTATTGTTTTGTCATTGTTATTCGGCGGGATGCATTTACAGTGAATTAACTTATGTGACATGCATTAAGAATACAATTAGAAGACATATTAGGAATCTTGACGTAACGAAGTAGAGAGACACACGTTTTCTTCTTTTGACTTACGTTTAATTTTAAAACAAAATGCATCTCAATTTCGATCATATTAGTTTTGCTTGGGCGGTCTTTGTGGGCTGTTTGGATTGAGGTTGGGAGGTCTTGGTGCTTGAGGGCTATGTTGCGTTTTAGAGATAGAGTCAAGCATTTGGTTCAATTGATGATCGACGATGGACGATCATGTTTTATTTGGTGGGATCCTTCGCTGTCAGGGGGTACGATTATGGATTCATATGGGTCTACGGTGGTTTATGATGCAGGGAGTAGTTTGAAGGCGTGGTTGTCGGAGTTCATGGATGGTGAGAGAGGTTGGAGGTGGCCTACAGTGTCTTGGGAGTTTCTTGAGATTTGGGGTCTTATTCAAGTAGTGGGGCCAGGTGAAGGGGAGGATTATTGGGTTTGGGTGCCGGGTGCTAGTAGTCGATTTTCTATCGCTAGTGTGTGGGAGAGTTTGCATCCTCGTCGTCCTAGGGTATCTTGGGCTGGTATTTTGTGGGTGGGGGTGAGATTCTGCGTCACTCCTTTTGTGTGTGATAAGCAGTGAGGGACAGGTTTAGTACGCGGGATTGGTTGTGGAGCTGGGGTGTGATGTCAGAGGGGGGTGTCTTCTGTGTAGGGGAGGTGTGAAGTCCCGGGATCATCTATTTTTTTAGTGTGGGTTTGAGAGAGAGGTGTGGTTAGGTGTGTTGCGTCAGTTGGGTTCGTCTCATGGAATGGCGGGTTGTGAGAGGGGGGTGTCTTCTGTGTAGGGGAGGTGTGAAGTCCCGGGATCATCTATTTTTTTAGTGTGGGTTTGAGAGAGAGGTGTGGTATGGTGTGTTGCGTTAGTTGGGTTCATCACATTGGGTGGCGGGTTGGGATGTCGAGTTGAGTTGTTTGTGCAGAGTGGGGTCGGGTAAAGGGGTGCATAGTAAGTTATTCCGTGACTTCTAGTGTGCTTCCATCTACTACATCTGGCAGGAGCGTAATCGGTGGCTACATGGAGGTCGATTGAGGACGATGTCTGCTCTGTTTCAACTTATGGTCTCTACGGTTTGTGATCGAGCTGCTTCCTGTCGGTTGATCTTTTTGGTCTTATCTTGTCACACCCCGCCCCGAGCCTGTGCTCCTGAGCCCGAGGTGAGGTATGATATTAACTGTTAATACTTTGGCTAATCTACTAGTTTCTTTCATTATGTCTGCAGTGGAAAATATTACATGCTTTTATTAGAAACTAGTTTAAAAATTCAAATTTCAATACGTGGAAACCCTATCCCAGTAACCAATCTCATTTACAACTATTTCTAATCTTGTGGAAAACCTTAACCAACACCATAACCTGGACTTGTCAGCTACCTGCAAGGTAAACATAGAGACAAACCATGAGCTTTTACAAAGCTCAGTGAGCGGTAACACACATACAAATCTTCCACAAACACAATCATGAGGTTCCCAAGCGAACCTCCAACGAAACATGCAGCTTTCACGAATCCACCTACACACACCGTAGATGTTTAACATACAATATCATAACCACAATATCAGCCTATGTGCACATAGCTCTTCCTATCATGGGCTCAGAAACTAGGCCCATCGGCCTTTTGACCATCCCATTTCAAGGATTATCTATCCCACAGGCTCAAGCACTAGACTCCTCGGTCCTCTGACCATTCTGTAAGGATTCACTTTGGGCTCAGGTTCTAGGTCCTTAGACCCCCTGACTATCTCATTTCAAGGATTCTCTATGCCACAGGCTCAGGCACTAGACTCCTCGGTCCCCTGACTATCCTATGAGGATTCACTCTGGCTTAGGTTCTAGATCCTTAGACCCCCTGACTATCCCAACATCATACATATCCTACAACATATTAATTTACAATATTCTTAAAATAACAAGGGAAGAAACCACTCATAGTGAGTTGTTGAGAACTTCCTTTGCAGTTCACCCGGTTTCCTTGGTTCTATCATTGGACCCTATTTCAGATTTAAGTTTAGATTACTAATACTTCTGGGCCTTATCTCAAAACATTTCCTTCTTAAAAAATGTGTAAAAATTCCTTAACTATAATACCTTAAAGTTTCGCCTTAAAATTCTTTGGTGAAAGTTCCGAGTCTCAAATTTATTCCTCCTGGCCCAATTGTCTCCTCACTGGTGAGCACCTCACGGTATTCCTTGATTTTGACAGCCTTAGAGTTAGCATTTCGTTAAGGCAACCCTCACACAGAAACTACACTTAATTTAGAAGCTTTTGATTTAAGAATCACCTGATTTGCACGAGTAGTTTGGAAGAACTTCTTGTTTGAAGTTGGCCTTTCGCGTATGTCCGTACAGTTCTGCCTTCCTCCGCATCTTTGCTTCACCTTCGACCCACAATTTGTTTCTCTCCTCTTCTTTTTTCCTCTCTTTGTGATCTTTTTGTAATAACTTGATGTGTAGGTCAAAAATGGGGCGTCCTCCCTTTTATAGGCATCCAACAACCTTCTTTGTCTGACACCTCCCTCATCAAGTGTTTTCCTTAGCGATTGCCAACTTCCAACCCTCTCCACTTCTGCTTGAGGTGTCTTCACCTCACACCGTCAACGCAAACTTTGGGTGTCTTCTCCTACATAGCCAACGCATGGGGCTAAATTTTGCATGTCTTCTCATGCACCCATCTCAAATCCTTAAGACTTAAGACTTCTTCTAGCAAGCCACATGTCTGATTGACGTCCTCCCATATGAGCTTATCCTTCATATGATCCATCCTATTCAATATGCGTTCACTAGGGTGATGACAACAATTCTTCCTAATGCATACTTGCTAGTCTCGGGTATCAAACATAGTGTAATCATCAACGCATAGTAGGTTATCAACGCATTGTATGCAATCAATGCATAGCAACCTTTGGTTCCCCTTGGTTTTCAATTCTGCACCATCGCATCTTTTACAATGCAACCCAACTCACTTAGTCATCGCAAGCCTTAACCACCGCAAGAAACAACCACCATGCTCCCAACTTAGCTCATCGCATGGCCTATGTCCAATGTATTCCATCGCGCAAGCCATCGTCAACCTCCAACGCATTAGCAAGGTTGCACGGCACCAACGCATGGGATGATCGCTTAACATTGATGCATTGGCTCGCTGGGCATCGACGCATGGATTGCTCGCATGGCATTGACGCATGGGACGCTTGGCCACATGGCATCGATGCATGCGTTGCTCGTCCAACGCATAGCACGCTCGGCCGCGTGCATCGACTCATCGATGCATAGGACGTTCGGTCACATCGACGCATAGAGCTCACCTGGTTCAACGCGTCCATTGGCTAACGCGACCCTCGTGTCCGCGCATGCCTTGGCGCCCTCGTTTACCCTTGTGCCCTCGCATGCCCTCGTGACATACCAACGCATCACCCTCGGCTGCTTTCCTTCAGTCATATGGATGCATTCCACCGCATCCAACATATGCCACACATCCAAGGCATCCAACGCATCCAACGTCTAGCGCCCTTGGATGCGCAACTTGAGGCTGCCGCATGTGTTTTCTAACCTCTTCAAGATCTTGGCTATTGCATGCAGTACTAACCTCCCAAATAACCTCTCAAAGTCTAATGGCCAACGCATGGCACATACTAACGCATTGTCAAATACTAAGTCAAATTTCACCAATTAAAGCTTAACTCAAAACTACTCAAGGAAATTCTATTCAACACTTAGAAATTTCCTTTCACTTCAACATAGGAATTAACTTTCACTTAGTTAATTCCTTTTAACACTTGCTTAAGTAGGAAAAATGGAAATCCGGGTTTCACATTTACTTCCCCCTTAAGAAAATTTCGTACTCGAAATTTACTCGTACTAACTCTGGTTTAAGGTTCCACAACAACCACTATTGCAAACTCTTATAACCTTGTCTAATACCATGCTTCCACCGCGTTACTCTGATATCAACTCTTTAGTTTGTCCAACGATACCTCACGTAGCCATCTCTAAGCTAGATGTTAAACCAACTATCTTCAACATAACTGTTTCTATTTCAAAATACTAAATGAGAATAATTTAAATTCATACTTACCTTCCTCGGTAGCTCTTTAGGTAGCGTTGTGAATTCCAGCTCCGGTTGCCTGCTAGGTCATGCCACTTTTGCTATTCCTCTTAGTCTACCCTGACTAATTTCTTAGGGTTCTCTTTAAACTCTTACACTACCACACTTCCCTCTGGTTTTACTAAACTCAACCCTCAGGTTTTCTAGAACTTTATGCTTTGATACCAACTAGTATCAACTAACCCTTCAACTTTCCCAGAAACTTATACTTTGATACTAAGCTGGTATAGACTAATTCCTCAATCTTTCCAGAAACTTATGCTCTGATACCAAGTTGTCACATCCCGCCCCGAGCCCGAGCTCCTGAGCCCGAGGTGAGGCATGATATTAACTGTTAATACTTTGGCTAATCTTCTAGTTTCTTTAATTATGTATGCAGTGGAAAATATTACATGCTTTCATTAGAAACTAGATTACAAATTCAAATCTCAAAACATGGAAACCCTATCCCGGTAGACAATCTCATTACAACTATTTCTAATCTTGTGGCAGACCTTAACCAACACCGGAACCTGGACTTGTCAGCTACCTGCAAGGTAAACATAGAGACAAACCATGAGCTTTTACAAAGCTCAGTGAGCGGTAACACACATACAAATCTTCCACAAATACAATCATGAGGTTCCCAAGCGAACCTCCAACGAAACATGCAACTTTCACAAATCCACCTACACACAATGCAACTTTGAACTTGTCATTGCTCTTTGTTTTGCTGTTGACCCTAGTTGGGGGGGTTTTGGTTTCTTTTCACTAGCTTTCTCCCTGGTGGTTTGGAGGTATTTACTTTTATGTTTTGGTTATATTGTGGTCTTATCTTGTTGGTCTTGTTTTGGTAATGTTGTCCTATCTTTGCTTGTGCGTTGTTGCTTTGATGCCTTGATCCCGGGCTTTGGGAGCCCCTTGTTGTTGTATAATAATATCACCTACTCTAAAAAAAAATTTGGTAATATTAAGAAGTAGGCAATCACATAGTTAAAAAATGAATAAAACAATTATTATCCAAAGAGGGGTTTTCTTTAATTTTTTTTACTGTCATTGAGTTTTAAAAGTTTCTTGCTATCGTTTTCACTTTTTCTAGAGAAATATTTTAATTCTTAGTAGGAATTCTTGTATCAAGAACAAGTTTTAAAACTTTGTCAAGAAGAAGTTTTTACAAAAAAAGGCACAATTTAATGAATCATTTGATTTGTTTTAAAATATTATTTAGCTTATAAACACAACTTTTACTCATATGTTTCTTTATTTTATTATTAAACTTTCTACAAATGTTTTTAAAAATTAATTAAGGTTTTATAATTAAAAAAAAACGTTTTGTGCATAGAATTTTGCTCGAACTAAAAAGATTAAAATCAATCGAGTAAACTAAGGGCAGATTGTAAGTTAAAATATTAGGGAAAAAACAAATACTTTTGATACTATTTAGAAAAATGAGTTGTTTTTTTGTCGTGATTGGGCGAGACGCATTTTGAATGAATTAACTGACGTGTCATACATTAAGAATACCGTTAGACGACATATTAGGAATCTTGACGTAATATAGTAGAAAGACACACATTTTCCTCTTTTGATTTACGTTTAATTTGAAACAAAATGCATCTCTTTATTTGTGATCACATATTTAAAAAATGGATAAAAAAAATTATCATCCAAATAGGGGTTTTCTTTAATTTGTTTAAAGTCATTGAATTTTAAAATCCTCTCACTATAGTTTTCACTTTCGTTAGACAAATATTTGAATTCTGAGTAGAAATTCCAGTATCAATAACAAGTTTTAAAATTTTGTCAAAAAGAAGTTAAAAAAAAGATAGGATTTGATGAATCATTTGAATATTTTTTTAAAAAAAATATTAATTAGTTTATAAACACTACTTTTACTCATATGTTTCTTTCTTTTATTATTAAACTTTCTATAAATTTTTTAAAAAATCAAGTCAGGTTTTAAAATTAAAAAAGAAATAGTTTTTTTTTTCAAACTTTCTCGAATTAAAAAGATTAAAAATAGTTGGGTAAATTAAGGACATATTTTAGTCAGAAAAAAAAAACAATCACTTTTGATACTGTTTAGGAACATGAATTGTTTTTTTTTTTTTTTTTTTTTTTTTTTTTTTTGTCGTTATTGGGCGAGACGCATTTACACTGAACTAACTTGTAACCTCGAACTTTAGTTCCCTAGATAAGCATGTTTAGCCAAAGAAATGTTATATTATATATTTATTAAGTAGAAATTCATGTTTATTTATAGGGGTTATGAAGGAAGGGAAGGAAAATATATTAAATGAAGAAACTCATTCATTAGTTTGGCTAGAGGCACTAAGTGTGGGGTGACGTGGCAATCTATTCTTTGAACTCAGGAAGCAGCAGAAAGATTAAAAGGAAAGTGAAACTTCAAAAGCTTTGTTTCGGCAATTGACAAGAGCAAATTTAGTGAAATCGATACCATTTGAAAGCTAGGAGAATCTAGTTTTCAAGATTATCTTGCCGGAGAAAGATTGCAAGAGGAGAAGAAAAAAAGTGGAGAATTTGCAGAAGAGGCAGAACCTCGAATTAATCAGAGCCCGAGGTGAAGATTGGAAGCTCCAGGCCAAACTATAAGGTAGGTTTAGCTGAAATTTTATGGTAAAAAATTACTCAATTCTAAACAAGTTTGTAGAAGGAAGTTTCTTGAAAAGAGCTCTGGACTTTGAGTTATGAATTTTTTAAGCTGTAACACGGAATCGGTGCATAAGCAGACAGCTGCTTGGGAAGAACAAGCAAATAGCTCACCGTGGAGAGTTATAGTGAGATATAGGAATGAGGATCTCGCTTATGAAGGAAATCTCGCTGATTTTGTGATGAGGATCTCGCTCTAGAAGGAAAGCTCGCTAGAAATTGGGCTGAGTATCGCTAGGATGAAAGTTGCCAGGAAAAGCTTGATCTCGCTCATGAGGATCTCGCTGATTTCGCTCATGAGGAGGATCTCGCTCATGAGGATCTCGCCAGTAAAGCTGTCTTTGTTGATGAAAGTTCCTTTAGTAAATGAACTATTTGAGGTATTTTACTAAGAATTCTAAGTAGTTTAATCGGGAATTATGTCCTTTCAGGCCAAAAAGGGCTAGGAGAGACGTATAAACCATTAAGAGCCCTGACGAGCGGTGAGTAACTAAGTGAATTAATGTCTCCAATACTTATGCATATAAGATCAAGTAAGTTACAATGACATTAATGATGAATTTATACTCCCTCAAGCAACAAATGGTTGGAGAATAACGCATGTTTCCCGGCTTGTATATGTGTAACACAGGCCAAGGTATGTCATGTAGTCCTTACAAAAGTTAAGTTTCTAATGTTGAAATATGCTTCTTAGAGGAAGGCTATGAGAGAATGAGTTCTTGTGTAGATGGTAGGTAATAGAAGTTAATTTGATGTTACAAAATACCCCGGTACCGAAGGACATTTGAGAAGGTACCTGATTAACTTGATACTGAAGGACATTTGAGAAGGTATCTTAGTAGCTCGATACTAAAGGACTGGTTTGAGAAGGTATCTGAGCGGAAGTACCTAAGGTATGACGGTACTTAGTATGGCCACGTGCACGTAGGCAGTTCTAAATGAGAGACCGAAGTATGAGTTTCTTGGCCGGTATTAAACGTTGGGAGCTAGAGTGTTTAGGCTCGTTCTCAACTAGGGAATAATGATGTTTGATGATGTCTAAGAATGGTTTAAAGCTATACTTAGAGACAATTGCTTGAGATACTCATTAGTATATTTACATGTTTATAGTAATGTAATGCATGATGTTATACGATTCTATAGTCGCTCACTGGGCTTTTAGCTCACAGAATTTCTGTGTTTTCCCTTCTCAGGTAGTGGTCAGATTCCTCAGGGTTGATCCTGCTGCTGCTTGCCACTGAGAGACTCGGCTTATTAAGAAGACTTAGGTTGATGATCTATTTATGTACACATGTTTTAAGAGGGACTAGGGCTTTGTTAGAGATGTTTGGGCCCATCTGTGAATGTTTCTCCCCTTAGATGTTATATCATGGCTGTATGCATGTGTTTATATAATATTTTGTAGAACCTTAAGGAGACATACCATATGCATACCTTATTAATGTTTAACAGGTTGGAATTTAGATTAGAGGGTTAAGGTGTTGGGTGCTAGTAGTAGGGCTAGCAACTACCGTGGTCATATCCTCTTTTAGATTAAGAAGGTAATCTGGGAGGAGGTGTGACAAGTCAGAGCATAAGATTTTGGGAATGAGAGGGGAAGTTCATGCATAGGTCTAAGTCTCTAAGTGCGAGTCCTTAACATGTGTACATTGTATTAAGGGAAATGCCGAGGCAACGTGGCAGACCGAGTAAGCAGAAGGTGACAGGAATACTGACCCTACCAATAGGGGCCCAAAGGATTAGCAGGAGAAACCCAACCGGAGGGGCGGGGGGGGAGGGGGGAGAAATAAGGTGAATGATCTAGTGGGTCAGGAAACGATGTCTGAGGAGAGTCTAATACTCCCAGGCAAGGGCAGATTCTTAGCTAGAAGATGTAGTTTTTGACAGGATGTACAAAGATTAGTAGAGCCAGTGTGGGCTCCGTACGAGCCGACCTAGAGAAGAAATATGTGTTTGAGAGGTTTAAAGCCCTAGGGACTACGACATTTGAAGGTAAACAGACCCAGCTGAAGTCGAGTTATGGCTGGATGTAGTTGAAAAATGTTTCAATGTCATAGTTATCCAGAGGATAGGAAGATAGGGCTAGCCATCTTCCTTTTACATAAAGAAGCAGAGGAAATGGTGGATGGAAATGATATCCGCCAGGCGTGCCAATATAGTTGCCGATGTTATGGCCTGAGTTTCAGGAAGAATTTGAAGACAAGTACTACCCCAGCTCGTTCCGAGATGCGAAAAGGGATGAGTTTCTCAAACTAAACGTAGGGAACGATGTCGGTGGCAGAGTATGAGCAGAAATTTACAGAGTTATTGCAATACGCCCCTACGATTATTGTTGAGGAAAGAGATCGATGCAAGAAGTTTTGAACAAGATTTAAGGAAAGAAATTAGAACTCTGGTGACGTCTACGGCTAATTGGCTAGATTTTTAACCAGTTTAGTAGAAACAGGAACACGAGTCGAGCAGAGTTCGATAGATGTATGAGCAGTTGCCAGAGGCAGTGAGGCCAATAGTTAGGGCCCTAAGAGACAGGGGGATCCCGACCTCCAGTTGCAACTCAGACTAGTGGAAGCCAATTCAGGGGAACCAGTTGGCAGGGATCCAAGAAAAGAAAAATGAGACCCTCGGCCAGTGCAGTTAGCCGATCAGATATGCCACGAGCTGGTGAGTCAGTAGCCAGCACAGACAAGAGACCGACGTGCCCTAGTTGTGGCAAGAGGCATTTTGGGGCATGCTATAGTGGCAGAGGTATATGTTTTCAATGTGGACAAACAGGGCATTTCAAGAGGGACTGTCCCCAGGTGAACAGGGACGTCCCAACAGTACAACAGACAACCTCCCAGACAGTTAACCAACCAAAGAGTGGTAAAAATCGAGGCGAAGGGTCAAGTGGTGCCAAGCAAAAGAATGTCATAGATCGACCCCAGCAGCAGGGGCGAGTGTATGCCGTGACACACTAGGAGGCAGTAGAGTTTCCAGATGTTGTCACCGATAATGTCATATTATGTGGACAGTTTGCTTATGTTTTATTTGACCCTGGTGCCACACATCATTTATATCTAGCATGTATGCATCTAGTATAGATAGATTAGTTGAACCTATGCTTAAAGAGTTATTTATCTCTACCCCTATGGGAGATGTGATAATAGTAGATAGATGTTATAATCATTGTGAGGTACTGATTAATGGTCAGAACTTTTATGTTGATTTACTTCCCTTAGAACTGTTGCAGTTTGATGCTATCCTGGGGATGGATTTTTTAAGTAAGTATCGTGCTTCAGTAGACTGTTACAAGAAGGAGGTAGTGCTCAGAAAATCAAATGGCCATGATGCAATGTTGACAGGAATCAAAAGATTAGCTGAGGGGAATCTGATATCGGCAGTGAAAGCTCGGAAGCTGTTGAGCAAGGGATGTAAAGCCTACCTGGCTCATGTAGTGATTGCTCAAGGGAAAGAGCTGAACCCAGAAGATGTCCCAGTGGTAAATGAGTTTCGGGATGTATTTCCTGAAGAACTATCAGGATTACCACCCGACAGAGGAGTTTACTATTGACTAAATTCTAGGAACACCTCCTATATCACAGGCACCGTATAGAATGGCGTCGACTGAGTTGAAAGAATTAAAGGTTCAGCTGCAAGAGTTAGTTGACAAGGGATATATTCGACCTTGTGTATCACCTTGGGGAGCTCCGGTATTGCTTGTGAGGAAGAAAAATGGTACACTTAGATTGTGTATCGACTATAGGCAATTGAATAAGGTAACGATTAAGAACAAATATCCATTACCACAAATTGATGATTTGTTTAATCAACTAAGAGAAGCCACGATGTTTTCAAAGATAGACTTGAGCGAATTATCATCAACTAAAAGTGAGGGAAGCTGACATTCCTAAAACGACATTTAGAACAAGATATGGACATTATGAATTTTTAGTAATGCCATTCGGACTGACAAATGCCCCTGCAGTATTCATGGATCTTATAAACAGGATATTTCATCCCTACTTGGACTAGTTCGTGATAGTATTCATTGATGATAAACTGTTGTATTCTAGTAGTAGGGAGGATCATATAACCCACCTGAGATAGTATTGAAGACGCTGCGAGAAGGCAGTTGTATGCTAAATTCAGTAAATGTGATTTTTGGTTAGATCAGGTGGTATTTCTTGGGCATGTTGTTTCAGTAGATGGCATTAATGTAGATGCCCAGAAGACGGAAGCATAGTTAATTGGGAACGACCCATGACTGCTTCAGAGATATGCAGTTTCCTAGGTTTGGTAGGTTATTATCGGAGGTTTGTGGAAGGTTTCTCTAAGATAGCCCTTCCGTTGACAAACCTGACCAAGAAAGGCATGAGGTTTGATTGGTCATCGGAGTGTGAGCATAGTTTTCAGGAGATGAAACAGAGATTAGTATCAGCACCAGTGCTTACCTTGCCCATTCCAGGTAAGGAATTTGAGATTTATTGTGACGCATCCCGATAAGGATTCGGATGTGTGTTGATGCAAGATGGGAAAGTGATTGCATATGCCTCTCGTCAACTTAAGAAACATGAGAGCATTTACCCTACGTATGATCTGGAGTTGGCAGCAGTGGTTTTGGCTCTGAAGTTGTGGAGACATTACCTATTTGGAGAGCACTGTAGAATATTTACAGATCACAAAAGCTTAAAATATATCTTTGATAAAAAATAGTTGAATCTAAGACAACAAAGATGGATTGAATTAATTAAAGATTATGACTGTTCCATCGAGTATCACCCTGGTAAGGCTAATGTTGTAGCGGATGCACTAAGTAGGAAATCCTTGGGACTCAAGGCCATGATTGGTTCAATAAGAGGAATGCTATTGCAGGAGTTCAGGAATTCTAGAACCGCCTTATCAGTAGAACCATCAAGAGGCATGATAGCTACTTTCCAGATAAGGCCTACCTTAGTAGAAAACCTTAAGCAGGATCAGTTGAAAGACCCTGATCTTCAGAAGATTGCTGATGATGTAAGTAAGGGCATCAAGGTTGACTTTCAACTAGGAGCAGACAATGTACTAGAAAAGGAGGGGAGAATATGTGTGCCTAATAAGCTACAGCTTAAACAATCCATTCTAGAGGAAGCACATAGTTCCGCTCATACTATGCATCTAGAAAGCACCAAGATGTATAGAACTTTGAAGAAATCTTACTGGTGGCCTAGGATGAAGAGAGACATAGCAGAATATGTGACCCAGGTATAATCTGTCAACAGATTTACGTTTAATTTGAAACAAAATGCATCTCTTTATTTGTGGTCACATATTTAAAAAATGGATAAAAAAATTATCATCCAAATAGGGGTTTTCTTTAATTTTTTTAAAGTCATTGAATTTTAAAATCCTCTTACTATAGTTTTCACTTTCGTTAGACAAATATTTGAATTCTGAGTAGAAATTCTAGTGTCAATAACAAGTTTTAAAATTTTGTTAAAAAGAGGTGAAAAAAAAGACAGGATTTGATGAATCATTTGAATATTTTTTTTTGAAAATATTAATTATTTTATAAACACTACTTTTACTCATATGTTTCTTTCTTTTATTATTAAACTTTCTATAAATATTTAAAAAAATCAAGTCAGGTTTTAAAATTAAAAAAGAAATAGTTTTGTTTTTCGAACTTTCTCGAATTAAAAATATTAAAAATAGTTGGGTAAATTAAGGGCATATTTTAGTCTAAAATATCAGGGAAAAAAACAATCACTTTTGATACTGTTTAGGAAAATGAATTATTTTTTTTGTTGTTATTGGGCGAGACACATTTACACTGAACTAACTTGTAAACCCCGAACTCTAGGTTCCCTAGATAAGTATGTTTAGCCAAATGAATGTTATATTACATATTTATTAAGTAGAACTTCATGTTTATTTATAGGGATTATGAAGGAAGGGAAGGAAAATATATTAAATGAATAAACTCATTCATTAGTCTGGCTGGAGGCATAAAGTATGGGGTGACGTGACAATCTACTCTTTGAACTCAGGAAGTGGTAGAAAGATTAAAAGGGAAGTGAAACTTCAAAAACATGGTTTTGGCAATTGATAAGAGCAAATTTAGTGAAATCAGTGCCATTTGAAAGCTGGAAGAATTTAGTTTTCAAGGTTATCCTTTCGGAGAAAGATTGCAAGAGGAGAAGAACAAAAGTGGAGAATTTGTAGAAGAGGCAGAACCTTGGATTAATCAGGGCTCGAGGTGAAGATTGGAAGCTCTAGGCCAAACTATAAGAAATTTTTAGCTAACATTTTAAGATAAGAAAAACTCAATTCTAAACAAGTTTGTAGAAGAAAGTTTCTTGAAAAGAGCTCTGGATTTTGAGTTATGAATTTTTGAAATTGTAATAGGGAATCGGTGCATAAGCAGGCAACTGCTTGGGAAGAACAAGCAAACAGCTCACCGTGGAGAGTTATAGCGAGATATGGGAATGAGGATCTCGCTTATGAAGGAAATCTCGCTGATTTTGTGATGAGGATCTCGCTCTAGAAGGAAATCTCGCTAGAAATTGGGCTGAGTGTCGTTGGTAAAGTGAGTATCGCTAGGATGAAAGTTGCCAGGAAAAGCTTGATCTCGCTCATGAGGATCTCGCTGATCTCGCTCATGAGGATCTCGCTGATCTCACTCATGAGGAAGATCTCGCTGATCTCGCTCATGAGGAAGATCTCGCTGATCTCGCTCATGAGAAGGATCTCGACAATAAAGCTGTCTTTGTTGATGAAAGTTCCTTTAGTAAATGAACTATTTGAGGTATTTTACTAAGAATTCTAAATAGTTTAACCGGAAATTATTTCTTTTCAGGCATGGAAGAGCTAGGAGAGGCGTATAAACCGTTTAGAGCCCTGACGAGCGGTGAGTGACTAAGTGAATTAATGTCTCCAATACTTATGCATATAAGATCACGTAAGTTACAGTGACATTAATGATGAATTTATACTCCCTCAAGCAACAAATGGTTGAAGAATAACTTAACGCATGTTTCCCGGTTTGTATATGTGTAACACAGGCCAAGGTATGTCATGTAGTCATACAAAATTTAAGTTTCTAATGTTGAAATATGCTTCTTAGAGGAAGGCTATGAGAGAATGAGTTCTTGTGTAAATGGTAGGCAATAGAACTTAATTTGATGCTACAAAATACCCCGATACCGAAGGACATTTGAGAAGGTACCTAACCAACTTGATACCGAAGGAAATTTGAGAAGGTATCTTAGTAGCTCGATACTGAAGGACAGGTTTGAGAAGGTATCTTAGCAGAAGTACCTAAGGTATGACGGTACTTAGTATGGCCACGTGCACATAGGCAATTCTGAATGAGAGACCGAAGTATGAGTTTCTTGGCCGGTATTAAACGTTGGGAGCTAGACCGAAGAAGTTTTACAAAAAAGGCACGGTTTAATGAATCATTTGATTTATTTTAAAATATTATTTAGCTTATAAACACAACTTTTACTCATATGTTTCTTTATTCTATTTTTAAACTTTCTATCAATGTTTTCAAAAATCAAGTCAGGTTTTAAATTAATAAAGAAATAGTTTTGTTTATAGAATTTTACTTGAATTAAAAAGATTAAAAATATTTGGGTAAATTGAGGGTATATTGTATGTTAAAATATTAGGAAAAAAAGGCTTTTGATACTATTTAGAAAAATGAGTTGTTTTGTTGTCGTGATTGAGCAAGACGCATTTACAATGAATTCACTAACGTGTCATATATTAAGTAGGGGTGTTCATTGAAACCGCTAAAATCGACACCGAACCGTAACCAAACCGAAATCAAATTAATGTAATTCGGTTTGTTTTGATATATTTTCAAACTAAATTAATGAGTATATATATATATATATATACAAAATCTAAAAATATAAAAAGCAATAAAAACTAAAAAATGGAAAAATGGAAAAATCGAACTGAACCGAAACAAATATAATCTAGAAATTATGCAAAAGCATAAAAAAAGTAAAAAAAAAAAATTGAAAATGAACTGAACAATGAATACCCCTAACATTAAGAATACGGTTAGACAATATATTAGGAATCTTGACGTAATAAAGTAAAGTGACACGTTTTCCTCTTTTGACTTACATTTAACTTAAAACAAATTGTTGTCACTTTTTTGTCGTCACATATTTAAAAAATGGATAAAAAAAATTATCATCCGAATAGGGGTTTTCTTTAATTATTTAAAGTCATTGAATTTAAAATCATCTTACTAAAGTTTTCACTTTCTTTAGACAAATATTTTGAATTCTTTGTAGAAATTCCAATATCAATAACAAGTTATAAAATTTTGTCGAAAACAAGTAAAAAAAAAAAGAAAAAAAGACATGATTTGATGAATCATCTGATTGTTATTTTTTTTTAAAATATTAATTAGCTTATAAACACTACTTTTACTCATATGTTTCTTTCTTTTATTATTAAACTTTCTATGAATGTTAAAATGAAGTCAAGTTTTAAAATAAAAAAAGAAATAGTTTTGTTTATCAAACTTTACTCGAATTAAAAAGATTAAAAATATTTGGGTAAATTAAGGGCATATTGTAGTTTAAAATATTAGGGAAAAAAAATCGCTTTTGATTTTGATTAGGAAAATGAGTTTTTTTTTTTTTTTTTGTCGTTATTGGGCAAAACACATTTACACTGAACTAACTAATGTGTCATACATTAAGAATATGGTTAGACGACATATTAGGAATCACATTAAGAAGGAGACAATCACATAAAGAAGGAGACAATCACATATTAAAAAAATGGATAAAAAAATTATTATCCAAAGAGGGGTTGAAAGTTTGTTAACATAGTTTTCATTTTCATTAGAGAAATACTTAAAGTCTTTGTAGAAATTCTAGTATCAATAACAAGTTTTAAAATTTTGTCAAAAGATTTTTTTTTTTAAAAAAAGGCACTATTTTTTTTATTAAACATTTGATTTTTTAAAAAATATTAATTAGCTTATAAATTCAACTTTTACTCATATGTGTCTTTGTTTTATTATTAAACATTCTACCAATGTTTTCAAAAATCAAGTCAAGTTTTAAAAATTATAAAAGAAATAGTTTTGTTTATAGAAATTTACTCAAATTAAACAGATTAAAAATAATTGGGTAAATTAAAGGCATATTGTAATTTAAAATATTAGGAAAAAAAGAAGTGCTTTTGATACTATTTAGAAAAATGAGAGGTGTGTTTTTGTCGTTATTGGGCGAGACACATTTACAATGAATTAACTGCGTGTCATACATGAAGAATACAGTGAGACGATATATATGAATCTTGACGTAATAAAGTAGAGTGACACACGTTTTCCTCTTTTTACTTACGTTTTATTTAAAACAAAATGTGTCTCTTTATTTGTTGTTTTAACTTTCTGTGAAAACTCAAATTCGGTCAAATTAAGGAGACAATCACATATTCAAAAAAATGGATAAAAAGTTATTATCCACAGAGGGGTTTTATTAGTAAAAAAATGGACAAAATGCATCTCAATTTTGGTCATATTAGTTTTGTGTGGGCGGTCTTTGTGGGCTGTTCGGAGTGAGGTTGGGAGGTCTTGGTGCTTGAGGGCTATCTTGCGTTGTAGAGATAGATTCAAGTATTTGGTTCGATTGATGGTCAGTGATGGATGAACATGTTTTGTTTGGTGAGATCCTTGGTTGCTAGGGGGGTGCGATTATGGATTCATATAGGTCTACGGAGGTTTATGATGCATGAAGTAGTTTGGAGGTACGGTTGTCGGAGTTCATGGATGGTAAGGGAGGTTAGAGGTAGCCTACAGTGTCTTAGGAGTTTCTTGAGATCTGGGGTCTTATTCAGGCAGTGGGGTTTAGGGTGATAGGGGAGGATTATTGGGTTTGGTTGTCAGGTGCTAGTGGTCGATTTTCTATCGCTATTGTGTGGGAGAGTTTTCATCATCGTCGTCCTAGAGTGTATTGGGCTAGTATGTTGTGGGCGAGAGTGGGATTACGCATCACTCCTTGTGTGCGCGGTTAGCAGTGAGGGACAGGTGGGGTACGCGGGATTGGTTGAGGAGCTAGGGTGTGATGTGAGAAGGGGGCGTCTTCTGTGTGGGGGAGGTGTGGAGTCTGTCTCTTATACACATCTAGATGTGTATAAGAGACAGGAGGTCGATCGAGGACGGTGTCTACTCTGTTTCAACTTATGGTCTCTACAGTTCGTGCTCGAGCTGCTTCCTGGTGGGTTGATCTTCATATTCTTATCTAGTGTGTTTACAGATTTTTTTTTTTTTTTTTAACTTGTTGTTGCTCTTTGTTTTGCTGTTGACCCTAGTTGGGGGGTTTTGGTTTCTTTTCACTGGCTTTCTCCCGGGTGGTTTGGGATATTTACTTTTCAGTTTTGGTTATGTTCTAGTCTTATCTTGTTGGCTTTGTTTTGGTAATGTTGACCTGTCTTTGCTTGTGCATTGTTGCTTTGATGCCTTGATCTTGGGCTATGGGATCTCCCTTGTTGTATAATAATATCACCTATTTTAAAAAAAAAATCGGTCATATTAAGAAGTAGACAATCACATATTTAAAAAATGGATAAAAAAATTATTATCCAAAAAGGTTTTTTCTTTAATTTATTTACTATCATTGAATTTTAAAATTTTCTTGCTATAGTTTTCACTTTTGCTAGAGAAATATTTGAATTCTTAGTAGAAATTCTTGTATCAATAACAAGTTTTGAAACTTTGTCAAGAAGAAGTTTTACAAAAAAGGCACGGTTTAATGAATCATTTGATTTGTTTTAAAATATTATTTAGCTTATAAACACAACTTTTAATCATATGTTTCTTTATTTTATTATTAAACTTTCTATGAATGAAAAATAAAGTCAATTTTTTAAGATTAATAAAGAAATAGTTTTGTTTATAGAATTTTACTCGAATTAAAAATATTAAAAATAATTGAGTAAATTAAGGGCATATTGTAAGTTTAAATATTAAGGGAAAAAAACAAATGTTTATGATAATATTTAGAAAAATGAGTTGTTTTTTTGTCGTGATTGGGCGAGACAGCATTTACAATGAATTAACTGACATGTCATACATTAAGAATACTGTTAGACGACATATTAGGAATCTTGACGTAATAAAGTAGAGTGATACACATTTTCCTCTTTTGATTTACGTTTAATTTAAAACAAAATGCATCTCTTTGTTTGTTGTCTCATATCTAAAAAAATGGATAAAAAAATTATCATCCAAATAGGGGTTTTCTTTAATTTGTTTAAAGTCATTGAATTTTAAATTCTTCTTACTATAGTTTTCACTTCCGTTAGAAAAATATTTAAATTCTTAGTAGAAATTCAAGTATCAATAACAAGTTTTAAAATTTTGTCAAAAAGAAGTTGAAAAACAAGACAAGATTTGATGAATCATTTGATTTTTTTTTTTTTGAAAATATTAATTAGCTTATAAAAACTACTTTTACTCATATGTTCCTTTCTTTTATTATTAAACTTTCTATAAATGTTTTAAAAAATCAAATCAGGTTTTAAAATTAAAAAGGAAATAGTTTTGGTTTTCGAACTTTCTCGAATTAAAAAGATTAAAAATAATTGGGTAAATTAAGGGCTTATTGTAAAATATTAGGAAAAAAAAATCACTTTTGATACTGTTTAGGAAAATGAATTGTTTTTTTGTCGTTATTGGGCGAGACGCATTTGCAGTTAACTAACTGATGTGTCATACATTAAGAATATGGTTAGACGACATATTAGGAATCATATTAAGAAGGAGACAATCACATGATGTATCATACACTAAGAATATGGTTAGACGACATATTAGGAATCACATTAAGAAGGAGACAATCACATATTAAAAAAATGGATAAAAATTTATTATCCAAAGAGAGGTTGAAAGTTTATTGATAACTGGAAGAAATGCCAGTTATTATAAGCCTTTTATTTAGAATTATGAGGGTTAACAAGTAGAAAACGCAGTGATAATGCTTAAAATTTGTGAAAAATTGAGTTTTGCATCGATTAGCACCTAAATCCTCATTGACCCCAATATTATGTGTTATCCAAGCCAAAATGTCTATTTTTGTAGCTATTGCAGGAATCAAGCGCATGTATTTGAAATAAGCAATCGCAGAGAAACACATGCGCTGAAGCCAGGCGATCGCAAGGACAAACGCATACGCTGAAAGTTGGATCGCATGCGTCCATCGAATGGAAGTTGCGGTGATCAAATGCACCCATCGCATGGAAGTTGCGGTGATCGAATGGGCCCATCGCATGGAAGTTGCAGTGATCGAATGCGTCCATCGCATGGATGTTGCGGTGATTAAGCGAATGCGGTGATCAATTGGAAATTGTAGCCACGGAGTGACAACCATAATAAAAGAACGATCGCAAGACGGGTAGAACGCGTTGATACTTCAGCTGAATCAAGCTCGGATGCATACCTTGGGAGTATCAACAAGATAAGAAGATGTGACATTGCCCTTACCGCGACAAAAGCATGAGTGAGCCATAACGCAATCATGATAGCTTTCGGCGTTTAAACTCTATAAATAGCCTTTGGACCTTCATTTCAACACATCCGAACTTCTGCCTCAAGACAGAGGTTTGTGATCACAGATAAGAGCTTGAACGAAATTTTCAAAGAGAATTCTTCATCTCCACAAACCAGACCGAGTGACGACTGGAGCTTTCATCGGAGATAGAGCTCGAGAGAGACATCTCCACCATTCATCCATGGCACCACCGGCAGCCTTGACGCAGAGTCCTTCATTTCTCTTCTAATCTCTGTATTGTATTACATTTTAGCTTAAAATATTAAGACATTTTGTGATCAATGCAAATCTTGACTCCTTCATTGTCGTCATCATCTTCATCTCCATCATAGTTTATCTTCAGTATTTATTTATCAAAGGCAATCGAATGCTTAATCGTGTAGCCTAGAGATAGGATGCATGTATCAACCCACCGAGGGGTGTGCGTTGTGCGAGTATAGTGAGTTAATCCTCTTTTCTTGGTGAAAGGCTATAACAACGCTTGTTTATGGGATGTTGCATTGCTTGTCTATAAGTTAAATAGCCGCGTCTAACTACCTGAAAAGGTAAGAGATGGAACGCACTAAAGCAAAGTTCGCATTGTTCCTAGAGATAGGCATAATCTTATGCTCGACGCAACTATGCACTATAGAGATATAGTCATGCGGCTGACTACCGAGAGGTGTGTGATGCATTAGTGCAATGAGCTGGGATTACTCTGGCGATTTAAGATAATAAACATTACTATGCGTTAATGGTTGTTATGTATCTACCTATTCTCATCGCAATTCTTCTATTGCTCAATCTGTATAGTTAGGAGTAGGAGTAATGCGTAAATCCATTAAACTTTCTTCATTTTATTTTATTCATCGTCTCAAATGCATTGTTTCACAAGCATTATTGAGTGACAAGTCCCTGTGTTCGACCTCGAATTACCTGAGAAACTTGCGTTCGTGTTATACTTGGCGCGAGCGTAAGAAAACTTGTGATAGGAACGTGTGGTCATTACATACTATATTAACGCATCTTCATTCCGACGCATGATCTTAGACGCATGGGTGCAAACGCATAAGCCATGTCTAACGCATGATTGCATGTACAACCCATCCGTCCTTAATAATAATAATAATTTTCCTACCCAACAAGTTTTTGGTGCCGTTGTCGGGGACTTGGCAGCTAATGTTTTGTGAAGTTTTGTGTTTTCGCAGGCACCCTTTCAATCTTAGGCGTATTGTGGATAATGCGACTAAGCTGCAAACAATATTTGAAGTATAGGCGATGCGTCAAAAGTCAAATATTGACCCCGAGATAGAAAGGTTATCTGTCGCATGAGCTGGAAGCAGTGTTAGGCGCATGACAACCATCATGCATCCAACAATTGTTGGAAGCTCCAATGGTCAGGGCGTGCCCCTTGACCCAAGCAGTTGAGAGCCATCTCCTGCATGGGACTCCTTGCGGTGACAACACTCCAATTTCTCCAGGGACGTCTTCTACTCTATCTTTTACATTACTTTCTTAATTTAGTTTATTGTCTTTATTTTTTGTTATTTTGGATATGCGGCTGCTTCCTTGGTTGTGGTGAGTTTGCTCCTTGTAGGTGCGATAATAACTCTCCTCGGTGCGCAGTTACAATGGAAGAATCCTCCACATCCTTCAACGCATGGCTTCAATCGCATGAATTCCAACGCATTGTCGCATGCGTTATTCTACTTAAGGTTCTATTCTTGTTATCTTTTATGCCTTATCCTTTCAAAATTCTCCTTATCTGATTGCGATTATATCTATAATGGTACAAATAATTCACCGCATCCTCCAACTAGTATCATAAGGGTCTACATACTTTTAATAGCTTCTTCAAATTGTGAAAGTTTATAGTTTTATTGTGTGCAAACCCTTGCTCAAAAATTTGTTATCACTTTCCTGTTGAGTTTGTTCTTAGCTTGCAGTGAGAACACTGCCACCCTTTATGTTTGGGGGTGGTAGAGGTCTTCTCGGAGAATTGCGTTCTCACATTGCGATCATCTCCTTCAAGAAAAAAAAAAGACTTTTTGGAAGTAACAACTCCACTGACAACGCAATGGGGAAACCCATGTTGACAAGAATTGAGTTGTAAAAGGCACTTACCGTAGTTGAATGTCTACATGACACTCATGGGGGCAAGCAAACGAAGGTAAGTCGCTAGGATCAACGCATAAGCGCAACTCATCTGTCTAGCGCAAGCCAATTTAAGCAAGACATAAGTTTGAGTTGAATATGGAACGCAACCAAGTGTGGATGCCCGCATGACACATGG
>NC_052353.1:61705749-61817031 GCF_009727055.1 Benincasa hispida
ATCGCATGGAAGTTGTAGTGATCGAATGCGCCCATCACATGGAAGTTTCAGTGATCGAATGCGTCCATCGCATGGAAGTTGCGGTGATCAATTGAAAATTGCAGCCACGGAGTGACAACCATAATAGAAGGACGATCGCAAGACGGGTAGAACGCATTGATGCTTCAGCTGAATCAAGCTCGGACGCATACCTTGGGAGTATCAACAAGATAAGACGATGTGACATTGCCCATACAGCGACAAAAAGCATCAGTGAGCCATAATGCAATCATGATAGCTGTCGGCGTTTAAACTCTATAAATAGCCTTTAGACCTTCATTTCAACACATCTGAACTTCTGCCTCAAGGTAGAGGTTTGTGATCACAGATGAGAGCTTGAATGAAATTTTCAGTGAGAATTCTTCATCTCCACAAACCAAATCGAGTGACAACCAGAGCTTTCGCCGAAGATAGAGCTCGAGAGAGACATCTCCACCATTCATCCATGGCACCACCGGCAGCCTTAATGTGGAGTCCTTCATTTCTCTTCTAATCTCTGTATTGTATTATATTTTAGCTTAAGATATTAAAACATTTTGTGATCAATGCAAATCTTGACTCCTTCATTGCCATCTTCTTCATCATCTTCATCTCCATCATAGATTATCTTCAGCGTTTGTTTATCAAAGGCAATCACATTCTTAAACGTGTAGCCTAGAGATAGGACGCATGTAGCAACCCAACGAGAGGTATGCATTGTGCGAGTATAGTGAGTTAATCCTCTTTGTTTGGTGAAAGACTATAGCAACGCTTGTCTATGGGATATTGCATTGATTGTCTATAAGTTAAATAGTCGCGTCTAACTACCTGAGAAGGTAAGAGATGGAACGCACTAAAGCAAAGTTCGCATTGTTCCTAGAGATAGGCACAATCTTATGCTCGACGCAACTATGCACTATAGAGATATAGTCATGCGGCTGACCGCCGAGAGGTATGCGATGCGTTAGTGCAATGAGCTGTGATTACTCTGGCGATTTAAGATAATAAACATTACTATGCGTAAATGGTTGTTGTGTATCTACCTATTCTCATCGCAAATCTTCTATTGCTCAATCTGTATAGTTAGGAGTAGGAGTAGTGCGTAAATCCATTAAACTTTCTTCATTTTATTTTATTCATCGCCTCAAACTCATTGTTTCACAAGCATTATTGAGTGACAAGTCCCTATGTTCGACCTCGGATTACCCGAGAAACTTGCGTTCGTGTTATACTTGACGCGAGCGTAAGTAAATTTGTGATAGGAATGCATGGTCATTGCATACTAGATTAACGCATCTTCATTCCGACGCATGGGTGCAAACGTATAAACCATGTCTAACGCATGATTGCATGTACAACCCCATCTGTCCCTAATAATAATAATAATTTTCCTACCCAACATTTATTAGCGTAGTTTTCACTTTCGTTAGAGAAATATTTGAATTCTTAGTAGAAATTTTAGTATCAATAACAAGTTTTAAAATTTTGTCAAAAAAAGTTTTTTTTTTAAAAAAAGGCACATTTTGATTAAGCGTTTGATTTAAAAAATATATATATATTATTAGCTTATAAACTCTACTTTTACTCATATGTAGCTTTGTTTTATTATTAAACATTCGAAAAATGTATTAAAAAAATCAAGTCAAGTTTTAAAAATTATAAAAGAAATAGTTTGTTTATAGAATTTTACTCGAATTAAAAAGTTTAAAAATAATTGGGTAAATTAAGGGCATATAGTAGTTTAAAATATTAGGGAAAAAAACAAGTGCTTTTGATACTATTTAGAAAAAGGAGATGTATTTTTGTCGTTATTGGGTGAGACGCATTTACAATGAATTAACTGTGTGTCATACATGAAGAACACGGTTAGACGACATATTAGGAATCTTGACGTAATAAAGTAGAGTGACACACGTTCTCCTCTTTTCACTCACATTTAATTTAAAGCAAAATGTATCTCTTTATTCGTCGTTTTCACTTTGTGTGAAAACTCAAATTTAGTCAAATTAAGGAGACAATCACATATCTAAAAACTGGATAAAAAAAATTATTATCCAAAGAGGGTTTTCTTTACTTTGTTTATTGTCATTAAATTTTAAATGCTTCTTACTATAGTTTTCACTTTCGTTAGATAAATATTTGAATTCTTAGTAGAAATTCTAGTATCAATAACAAGTTTTAAAATTTTGTCAAAAAGAAGTTTAAAGAAAAAGGCACCGTTTGATGAATCATTTGATTTTTTTAAAAAATATTAATTAGCTTTACACTACTTTTACTCATATGTTTCTTTGTTTTATTACTAAACTTTCTATGAATATTTTCAAAAATCTAGTCAAGTTTTCAAAATTAATAAAGAAACAGTTTTATTTATGGAACTTTACTTGAATTAAAAAGATTAAAAATATCTGGATAAATTAAGGGCATATTGTAGTTTAAAATATTAGGAAAAAATAGATGCTTTTGATACTTTTTAGAAAAAGAGTTGTTTTTTTGTCGTTATTCGGCGAGATGCATTTAAATAAATTAACTGATGTGTCATATATTAAGACTACGGTTAGACGACATATAAGGAATCTAGACCTAAGAAAGTAGAGAGAGACACGTTTCACTCTTTTGACTTACGTTTAATTTAAAACAACATGCTAAAGGAAACCGATGAAGGTTTTTGTTCGGAAGTAGGGATCGTTCCCAATTTTAATTTTTCACAGAACTTGAAATTACAGAAACAAAAAAATTATGCATTATCAAGCATAAAATTACAACATGATTTTACATAGAAATTAAGGAAGAAATTGAAGGAAATCAAACACGAGGACTTCCATGAGCAGTGGAAGGGATTGTTCCTAATTCCATTCAAATTGAACACAAACAATTACAGTCTAAAAATGGAAACTAACAGATCATGCATATACATAAATTACAACATTTAAACGATGATACAAGGGATAGAGGATGCATACATTTAAAGAACCATTCTCCACAAATCCCTCGATCAGTCTCCAATGCGTCCAACAATAGCAACTCTCGAACGCAAAAATCGGAACAACACGAACACAACGAACACAACCTCCATGAAACCAATCGAGTCTAACTCGATCCACGAACTGAGTGAGGACACTACCAATGGTTACCTTGGTATTCACGGTGTGAGAATCCAGGAGTTGTGGGCTCTGTCTGATCTTGGCTTGAGGAAGAGACTAGAGGTCTACGATCGAGTAGACGATCAAGCAAATGGGAGATAAGACATTGTCTATCGTATAGACGATGTGCTCGATCGTTTAGTAAACAGCAACCTATCGTATAGACTTAACCACTCGATTGTGTAGCAACAATAAACTAAATGACTATCGTGTAGTCAAAGGTAAGCGATCGCTTAGCTGATCGTGTAGTCTCTCAATACTATCACTTAGTGAAACTCTTTCATTTGATAGCTTATCTTCGTGAGAACTTTCGGAATGAAGTGACTTCTAAAACTTAGGAAAACAATTTTCCTATCTCAGGTTACCATAAAACCACCAATAACCTCCCACTTAATCGGTTATTAGAGAAAAAGAAATTAATTATCATATAATTAATATATTATAAATAAATATGATAACCAACTTAGCATATTATATTTATAACCTATAGTTTTAATATTTCATCTCATGAAACATACAAACCATAGTTCTTTTTCTGTTTTATGGTACTTAATGTAAATCATATTTACATTAATTCCTCTACTTGATGTACCTTATACATCACACCAATTATATCATATATAATTGAATTTCCTCTTGTTAATTTGAACACTTCAAATCAACCCCAAAATTGGATTCTCAACTTGAACTCATTGAGCTAGCAAGGGGACCTTATGGACCTGTAGCTTGAAGCTCCAACGGTACGTAAATAACTGACTAAACACTTTAGTCACAGGATCCACCATCCGTTAACTGATGGGCACCCTACTAAAGACCGACAACTGCACTCTTCTCACTACAAATATATTTCCGTGTCCATATTACCCAATCAACAATGTGATAACCCTTCACAGATCGCTCGTAAGTACAACTGGACAAATTTACCATTTTGCCCCTATAGTTACATCTAACTCCTTAAGTACCACTGATCCCTTTAATGAACAATAAGTCATAGTCCTACTATGACTGGGTCCTCTGTTCCAAAAAGAGGATGTGACCACTATGTTCAAGAACCGGAATTAGCCTTTAAAGAAGCAATCTATCTACTTACTCCTACTTCGAGGAAGGAGTGAATTCCGTCTTGTGTAACTAAGTTCCAAACTCACCAATTAGACAAATCCCCAAAAAGGTAGACTTGTTGTGTTAGCAATCTGGCCACTCTCACCCATACTAATCAAAAGACCGCCCTCACAGGCAGGAGTTCCCAAAATACTCAGAATTAAGGTCATGTCACCTATGGTCGTTTTAGTGAGATGTAAGTCTCAATTATAAATGACCACTAGAAGAAATTCGGGCTTTACTGTTGATTTTAAATAGACATTAAAGATAGTGTTACTAAAGCCCTTTAATGTCGGTTTTAAACCAACATTAAAAGGCTTTAATATCATAGCCTTCAATGTCGATTGCAACCAAAATTAAAGGTCTTCAGTGAAATTTCCAACCGACATTAAAGCCTGTGTTTTTTTTTTTAATTCTTAACCGACATTGAAGCCCGAATATATCCTTTTTTTTTTTTTAAATTTCGTTGCCAAATCCATTTTTTTGGTCAATAAGTTAAAAACGACATTATATGTCTCATGTTGGGTCAGAAAATGTCCGTTATTGTTTTATATTAAAAAGTATAAAAAAATTTGCATGGCGAGTATAATTGGAAGAAATGCCAGTTATTATAAGCCTTTTATTTAGAATTATAAGGGCTAACAAGTAGAAAATGCGGTGATAATACTTAGAATTTTTGAAAAACTGATTTTTGTGTCGACCAACACCTAAATCCTCACTAACCCCAATATTATGCGTTATTCTGTGTCAAATTGTCTATTTTTGTAGCTATCGCACGAATCAAACACATGTGCTGGAAACAGGCAATCGCAAAATCAAACGCATGCGCTGAAGCCAGGCGACCGCAAAGACAGTTGCATTCAATGAAGCCGAGCTATCGCATATACGAACGCATGCGGTGATCGTATACATTCATCGAAAGGATGTCGCGGGTATCCATCGCATACAACCCATTCCAAGTGACAACTGGAGCTTTCGCCGAAGATAGAGCTCGAGAGAGACGTCTCCACCATCTATCCATGGCACCACCAGCAGCCTTGGCGCATAGCCTTACATTTCCCTTATGATCTCTGTATTGTATTACATCTGTCTCTTATACACATCTAGATGTGTATAAGAGACAGATCCAAGCTCGTCACACTAACACATTGCACACCTTTCGGTGGTCAGCCGCATGACTATATTTCTAGTGCATGGTTGCGTCGAGCATAAGACTGTGCCTATCTCTAGGAACAATGCATACTTTTCTTTAGTGCGTTTCACCTCTTACCTTCTCAGGCAGTTTGATGCGGCTAATTAACTTATATACAAGCATTGGAACAACCCATCGACAAGCATTGCTACAGCCTCTCACCAAGCAAAGAAGATTAACTCACTATACTCGCACAACGTACACCTCTTGGTGGGTTGCTAGATGCGTCCTATCTTTAGCTACACGATTGAGTATGCGATCGCCTTTGATAAATAAACAATGATAAAGGTAAAGAAGATGAAGAAAATGGCATTGAAGGAATTTAGATGCATTGATTACAAAATGTAAGTATCTTAAGCCCAAAATGTAATACAATATAGAGATCAGAAGGGAAATGTAAGGCTATGTGCCAAGGCTATTGCTGGTGCCATGGATGGATGGTGGAGACGTCTCTCTCGAGCTCTATCTCCAACGAAAGCTCCGGTTGTGTAAAAGTTCATTTGTTAGATATGTTAGAGATATGTTTTTTTACACAAGTTTTATCTTGCATCCTGATCAGGTATGTTAGAGATATGTTTTTTTTTATCTTGGAGAAGTAAATTTGTTGCTGCTGGTGCCAATGAATGGAAATGGTTAGATAAACAGATCAGGATGCAAATTTACTTTTACAGGTTTCCATTTTGGAGAAGACCGATGGTGTTGGAGATCGTGCTTGGCTTGCCATGTTTTCAATCCACTAAATAGTTTAAAAACATTAGTTAAACATAAATACTTCAATTAAGAGCTAAGAAAGTTCAATTACACTTACATATTTATAACTCCATGAAAATCCTCTTGAACCTTACTTCTAAGAGAGTCCAAAACATAAACACAATTTCTTGTAGATTGATACAATCAATATCCAATGATAACTATAATGTTGAGCGACACTAAACTTTGAATGTTCGTAAAGTTTAAAAAAACTGTTGCATAAGAACGTGATGGTCATGCTACTTAAGTCTGTAAAGTTTCAAATATGTGAGCTACACTAAACTTTGAATGTTCGATGAATAGCCTTCAGGTATTTTAATTTCTGATAGTACCTTACAAAAGCTCAATTTCTCAGCTCGTGTTAATGTATAACATGCGGGAGATAAAAAGACTTTTTTCTCTCCTACTTGAGGGGCTAACTCTGATCTAATGTTTAGTTCCACCAAATCTAATCGAGTCTTTATTCCACCCTTCGTTTTACCAGGAATATCAAGCAATGTGCCAATAAGATTTGCACATACATTCTTTTCAATGTGCATCACGTCTAAACAATGTCGCACGTCAAGATACTTCCAGTATTCTACCTCGGAAAGAATAGATTTTTTCTCCAATAAGTGGAAGTGCTATCTCCACTGTTCTTTTCTTTGATACTTTTCTTACCAAATGAATATTGATACTTACTTGTTTCTGCAAGAATTTCTTCCCCACTCAATGGTTCTAGACCAAATTCTAATTCTTGTGCGCCATTAAAAGCTTTCTTTTGTTTCCTATATGGATGATGGCAGGGAAGAAACTTGCGATGCCCGAGATATTCCATCCTCTTCCCTTTTGGTAAATAAGTGGATGAAGTATTCTTTACACAAATTGGATATGCATGATATCCTTTAACCGTACAACCACACAAGTTACCATACACAGGAAAATCATTAATGATCCATAATAAAATGGCTTTAAGCATGAAACGTGGTTTTCATATGCATCGTAACATTCTACCCCATCTTTCCAAAGTTTTTTCAAGTCATCTACTAACAGAGCTAAATAAACATGTCATTTCCCGGTTGTTTAAGACCAGATATTAGTGCAGTCAACATAAAAATTGTTCGCTTCATGCACAACCATGGAGGTAGATTGTACGTCACTAACATCACTGGCCAACTACTATATCTACTACTAAGATCTCCATGTAGATTTACCCCATCTATCGAAGCGCGTAAACAGAACACGTAGCGTTAGTTGTCTGCTATAAGATAGCTAGTTGCTACCTAGCACCTACCACTGAAGTTAGCCTTCGTGATCATTGTTGGAACAGGCAGGGTTGGAATGCCAAGTGGCTCGAAAGCTTGACGAACAAGCGAAAAAAGAAAGCCCTAACTATTTATTTGAGTAAAGGCTCTTTCTTCCTTCGACTTCTTTAGCCATTTCCGAATCTGTCGTATTCAGGAGAGCTTGCTTCGTGGTCCAACTGAGGTTCATCAACCACTTACGATATTCGATCAGAAAGTTCTGGGCACAGGCAGCCCTCTACTATCCATTCCATCGTCTCGTATTGCTTTACTAAGCTGTATCCAAAAAACATTTTTTTCCCTTCCAATAATTTTCTATTGGAGATTCCCCTTTATGTTCTAATATGAAAGTCGCCCGGTGGAACACAAAGAAAAACTCCGGAAAGGCCGCGCAAGACGAAGATTTCTAGGGCATCTTTGGGATGTTTTAATAAACCATCTGTTTCTTTTTTTTTAGCATGTCACGTCAATAAACTTGTTGTTTCTTTACTTCGAAACATTCTTTCCACATGACTTTTGTTGGGATATTCTTAACCCTTTCGTTTAAACAAGCAACAATCATTTCTACACGCAAGAATCTTCTCGTACTTCATTCCAAGAGTACCCAACATATTTTTTGCTTCATAAGTAGAAGTTGGAATTTCATTAGGACTAGGTAATATGTCATGAATTAATTCCAATAACTCAGTGAAACTCTTATTGTTCCATCAAAATTTAGCTTTTAAATTATATAACTTTACTAATGTAGATATTTTGGAAAAAGTTTTACAATTTGGGTAGAATGGTTTCTTCGCATCATTTAATAATTCTTCAAAATTATCGATTTTCCACTAAAATAGTTATTGTATGCAGCCTCAAACATTCCAATTGTGTCATCAACATTATCCTCATCAACTTCGTCTCTTTCACTAGTAGACACATTTTGATTGTTTCTCTTAATCGGTAATGATTCACTGTGAAAAATCCATGTCTGATAACTTTGATCTATACCATTAAAAAATAAGCGGTCTCTTATTTTGTTCACATCTAGAGTCTTTGCATTCACACACTTCAAATATGGACAACTCAAGAGATTTGATATATTTGAATGTTGTAGACCATTTTTAATAAACATCTCGACCCTTAAACCATACTCAACTGACATTCTATTCATTTTCATCCATGACTTATCCATGATTGTAAAATATGCAACTTAATCTACAAAAAAAAAAAAAAAAAAACAATAACAAGGGGAAATTTAAAAGCATAAAATTATGATTGTAAAATATGCAACATCAACAAATTTAATAGACTTTTAAGATAAGCATCTTATAAATATTACCCTGTCCTTGTTATTAATGTTATTATGAAGTCCTTTTTGTGTTGGGTGCACCTTCTCCACTTGTCAACCTTCTTAAAACACGTCCAATGCAATCTTCCTATCTTCCTTCCAAATCCCAAGAATCAAAATTTAGCCTTACACATCAAACTTGAACCTAACAAATGAAAAACTTCACTCAAAATCAAGTATTGAATCCAAACAAATATCACAATAAACTATGTCCTTAGACCGTCTTTTGTATGAGTCAATATCAAGGACTCAGTTCCTATCGATGAAAAGAAAAGCCAAAAAATAAAAACTTAGCAAAGTTCAAAATTCCATCAATCCAATCAAATATCAAAATAAACCGTGTCCTTAGATTTTGTATGAGTCAATATCAAGGACTCAGTTCCTATCGATGAAAAGAAAAGCCAAAAAATAAAAACTTAGCAAAGTTCAAAATTCCATCAATCCAATCAAATATCACAATAAACCGTGTCCTTAGAGTTAGACTCTTTCTATAAATACTTCAAGAAAAGCTAACAATGAATAAAATACCTAACATATGGAAACATATCACAAATCTAACATGTAGTTCTATGGAGCAATAACAAAATCTAAACATCCAACAATCAATCAATAGATCAGGATTTACACATAACAAAATTTAGGATTTACACATCTAAACATTTGTTCTTCTCCAAGCGATGTTCTTCAAAACCTATAGTATTTGGAAAAAGAGATTTCTCTAATACGAAATTAAATTTTGCGCCTTTCTTCTTTGAAACAAAAACACAATAACAAAAGTATGAGTACAATCTTAAATCATACAACATTTCAGTTTTAGGTTCTGAAAGTTACTATTTTACTGCATGGGATATGCACAGTATGAAACAAAGCATGAGATAGAACTTCTTCAAGTAACTTCATCAATGTTTTTGTCCAACAATGCTTACGTCCATCAGCTTTAAGGCTTATATCATACCATAATTGCAGTAAAGGTTACAAAAGCTAATTGACAAAATTGTGAAATCCTGTTTTATTGGTTAGGTGAATCCACAAAAATTTAGCAAAAGATTCAAGCATTATGCACAAAAATTTAATAGCAAAAATGGCTACATCTCTACCTTCCAAGTTATTTACATAAATTATGTGAAGAAACTCGAGCACTACATCAATTGTAGATCCAAGCATCTAAATTATAGGGATTAAGTTCTAATTACAAACCATAGATACTAAATTTTAACTATATAACATTGGTTCCACCATGTACAAGTAAAATTACAACAACAAGAGTACTAGAATGGGTCACTCCATTTTTCAAATTGAACCCCAATTTGTTCAACAGAAGCAGTTAAATAAACGACAATGAACTCAATTAGGCATTAATTCATTTTAGTCAAACAATACAATGAGGTAACCGATTCTCATGTTTCATCAAAGAGAATACATACAAATGAGAAAATATATACTTGATTGGAGTCAAAATATCCTTTCAACTTCCTTTGGACCATTTTCTCTCTTTGATATTGGATCTATGGTTAGGGATGAAAGGGTAGACTGTTTATTAGATCTTGTGAGAATAATATATCACAAGTTGAAAAAAATGGATATAAGAATAATATACTAATGGACACGATGGAGATCGACCACGGTAGAGACGACCGACGACCGACGACCCACTGGCAGATTTGTACCCACGGCTACAGATCTACGGACGAACGAATGGTAAAGAAGATCGACGGACGATGAGGGAGATCTACGAACGGATGGAAATCGACGGAGACTGACGACAAACTTGATGGATGTAAATTTGATGGAGATCGACGGACGGACAGACGTGTTGGATTTTATGTCCTAAAACTCGTAGTTTGTAAATTAATAAACATATTCTGTTTTGTTTTTCGATAAAGTTGTTATTGAAATTGTAATCTTGAATCCAATAAACTAAGGTCCTAAGGCTATTTAATGTAGTTTGAATTTTATGTAGTGACATAAATGTGGATCAAGTTTAAATATATAACCAAAATGGTCTATAGTATATGAATAAGGTTGGACGCCTTATTCTGGGGACACTATAGATGCGGTCCACTTTATAGTTAGTACAAACGATGTAATCCTGGATTGTTCATATCCTATGTAAAGAGTTTTCATAAGACTGAACCATGAATAGTCATTTTTTATGTTCTAAATGCCGTTTTATGTATAAAACTGACTATTTCATTACTTGATGACCTAGGTAACTTAATCTTAATCCTGAGCTAACTATGAACTCCTGTTCACTAGGTATTATCCTTAGATCTGCATAGGTGAGGGCAACTCATCATCGCTGGCCCAATAAGCCTCCCATTTCAGAGGTAAGATCGGGTGGATAACTGGGAACATAGAGTACAAGACAGAATTCACTCCTACCCATTATAGGGATAGTAGATAGGTTGTTCCCTTTAGTACTGAATCCAGGTCTTGAACAAGGTGCCCCACCCTCTCCTTGGCTCGAGAGGGATTCGGTTTATAGGTTGGACCTTAAACCAATTGTTTATTAGAGGATCAGTGGAACTTAAGAAACAAGATATATTTTTGGGGGTAAAACGGTTTTTATGACCCAGCCAAGATTACGAACAACCTGTGAAGGATTAGCTTACTAATCATAGTTATATCAAATGGACACAAGTATATCTATAGTGAGGGGAGTACAACTATGGGACTATAGTGGAATGATCCGTTAGTTAACGAATGTTGATTAGCTCCGTCTAAAGAGTTTAGCTAGCTAATCTCGGATCGTTGGAGCCCATGATCTATAGGTTCATTAGGTTCTTCTACTAGCTCATATGGAATAAACTTAGAACAGTATGATAGAATGATTTGAATTGTTCGAATTAGGTGAAGAGAGAGAAACCAACAAGTATATGTGATATAGTGGTCGGGTTTTTCAGTTTAGAGATACAACTTTAATATTTAAATGTGATTTGAATATCAAGAATATGAATATGTTCATATTCGGAAGCTTAGAAATAATGAAAATGGTCAAAGATGTAAAAAGTCAAAGAGTTGACTTTTGACTTTGAAAAGTCAAACTTTGACCGACCTATATTCAAATGTGATTTGAATTTTGAGAAAATGAATGCGGATTCATGCTCGGGAGGTAAAAATTATTCAACACGGAAAAAATCATAAAAAGTCAAAATGTTGACTTTTTGGTTAAAGTTTGACTTTGACCAAATGACTATTTTGCCCTTTGACTAAAGTTAGTGGGAAAATCTAAACTTTTGTTAGATAATTCCACTAACAAAATAGTGGACTAGGTGTTAGCTTATAGTGGAGACATTAAGCCCACTAAGATAGTGGATTATAGGTGTTGGGTTTTTATGAATTTGGTTCATGCAATTGTTGCATGGTTTTTCTATAAAATGGGCTTTTGAATTTGGATAAAAGAGTTTTTTGCCAAATTATTTTCTAAAATTAGGCTAAAGAAACACCCAAAAACATACCCAAAGTCCATTTCTTATTTTCCATCTCTTTTTTCTCTCTCGGTTTTCTTCATCCACCTGGTCCCATAATCCGGTTCTGAGTCCAGAGGATAGTAGGTCAACTCTAGTGGTGGTCTGAAAGAGTTCGGGTCGAGATTTAGCGAGGAAAAGTGGTTTTCGGGACCTTCAAAGGTAAGTTAATTACTGTTTTTTTCCCTTCAAATTGCATGCTATTTTCTTTTAATTTAAAAGTAATTAGAGTGTAATTAGGTCTTTATTCTACTGCGTATGTCTCGAGTTCCATCAGAACGGTGAAGGAGATCGGCTAGGGTTTGGGTAAGAGAGAAATGGAGGCGGCATGTGATAGGGTAAAAAGCGATATGGAAGCGATAGGCTGTAGTTCACTAGTTTAAATTTTTAATAAAATAAGAAAAAAATTACACATTTAATGTCGGTTTAAAATCGACATTAAATATCTATTTTTTTAAACCGACATTATACATCCGATTTCACTTTTTCCAATCGACATTAAAGCCCGAAATTCTTCTAATGGGTGTTATACAGATAGACTAATCGTCTCGTGATCTGGTCTTATACAAACTCTTTGTATAAGACACCCCTGCTTACATGTCTCCACATGAATGGTCAGGATCAGACCATCTGTAGTAGTTTATAATACTTGTAAACCTCTACAAAGCGGGTTGTTTCCGTAGTGTTACCAGGATAAGGTATCCCTCCTTTATCATTATACTACATACCTTTTAGGTTATTACTTGAGGCATGATCTACTTGTATATCTCATATACATACTTAGGTTTACATGCAATAACCACAGATATTTGTTTATTGGATATGAGTAAACGCAAATAAAATAACTCTTATTTTGTTAATAACAATGTGTACAATATTTACAAACTACGAGACTCCGGGAGAATTAGGATACTAGTCCCAACAGAAATTCACGTAATCCCTGTTGATCCGGATCACGAACGATCTCCAAAACGAAATCCTAATTAGGCACCACCATTTGAGAACCCTCTAGTATTTTCTTTAGGGATTAAGAATTTTTTTATCACCTAGACATCGTAGGTTAAAAGTCCAGTATAAAAGTTATACTCGGATGAATCACCTAGACTTAGGATATGTTTAGTTAGCTGAAATGTATCGCTAAGTATTTTATATCCTAACCGTCTAGAACACTTCAGCTGGAGAGAAGTAATGTACTTTAAGCTTCAGCGTCCCTAAGAGTTCACACCGTGAGATTCATGCTTGGCTTTGGGACACCTTGGGAGCGGACTCCATTTGGAGAGTGTTTGCACGAGTCAATACCAAGGTGAATAGGGGAAGTTGTTCATAGTAAGTGGGAGAAGGAAGTGTGTCAACACATCCTACGGTCTCTTCCATTAGGTCGCACCGTGAGATTCCTATAATGCGCTTGAATGTCTGCCCTGAAACGACCTTACCAATCGGAAGGCTGTATTATAGGATTCGGAACTCCGCGAACTCTAGAAATTGATAGGGTCTCTAAGGTCCATTTTCATTCTTGTCTTTCCAACTTCGAGAGCATAATGATTTCGATCTTTGAGGTTTGAAAATGGAGGGTCACACTTACGAGAATTACTAAGTGTTAGTAAATTCTTGACCAAAGTAGTGATAACTGAGTTACTATAGGGATAAGAGTTATTCTGGTGATAGTATCTAGTCAAGATAGTCTTGGTTCAATGGAGGAATAGTCGATCACCCCTTGTGGAGGATATTCTAAACCATTGAAATATCGTTGCAAAATATAATAATGAAGGGTACATTATTAGTTTTTTTTGCTAAACTTGATTGGATTTAAAAGATTAATGTTTTTTTTTTTTACTAAAAAGGATATGTTTTTCTTTTCAGCATGATTAGCTCTCTAGATCAACTCTTAGCTTCCGAGAAACTAAACTGCGATAATTACTCAACATGGAAAAACAATATCAAATTCAACACTAGTAATAGCTGAGATTTGTCTTAACGGAGAAATGTCCTCAGGCCCCTGCCTTGAAAGAAGTACAAGGTAAATATGATTTACTAGTTGCCGAGACATGTTTAGTGGAGGATGATACCTCAACCTGGATATTGGATTCAGGAGCCATTAATCATATTTGCTTCTCTTTTCAGGAAACTAGTTCCTGGAAAAAGCTTGAAGAAGGCAAGATCACCCTCAAGGTTGAAACAGGAGAAGTTGTCTCGGCCGAAGCAGTGGGAGACTTGAAGTTGTTTTTCAACGATAGATATATCATACTTAAAGATGTTTTGTATACACCTCTTATGAAGAGGAATTTAATATCTATCGGTTGTGTTATGGAATAAATGTATAAAATATCGTTTGAAGTTAATGAAGCGTTCATTTTCAGAAAAGGTATTCAAATTTGTTCTGCTATACTTGAAAACAACTTATATATAAGTTAAGACCAACTAAAGCAAAATTTGTCTTAAATACTGAGATGTTTATAACAGCCGAAACTCAGAATAAAAGACAAAAAGTTTCTTCTAATGCCTATCTATGGCACCTAAGACTTTGCCACATATATCTCAAAAGGATTGAGAGATTGGTTAAGAATGGACTCCAAAATCAGTTAGAAGACAATTCTTTACCTCCATGTGAGTCTTGTCTTGAGGGAAAAATGACTAAGAGATCTTTTACTGGAAAAGGTCTTAGAGCCACAATACCCTGAGAGCTCGTACATTCGGACCTTTGTGGACCGATGAATGTCAAAGCTTGAGGTGGGTATGAATATTTTATAAGTTTTATTGATGATTATTGAAGGTATGGTCATATTTACCTAATGCATCACAAGTCTGATTCATTTGAGAAGTTCAAAGAATATAAGGCCGAGGTTGAGAACCAATTAGGAAAAACAATTAAGACACTACGATCAGATTGAGGTGGGGAGTACATGGATTTAAGATTCCAGGACTATATGATAGAACACGGAAACAAGTCACAACTCTCTGCACCTAATATGCCTCAGCAAAACGGTGTATCTGAAAGAAGAAACAGAATCTTGTTGGACATGGTTCGCTCAATGATGAGCTTTGCTGAGTTACCTGATTCCTTTTGGGGACATGCAAGTCTGTGGGTTTTGTGGACAATCCTCCATCACATGCCCATCACATGCCCATCACCACAAGTCGTATACCTTGCGGTGTTTTGATTTATTGCGTTGATTTACCCACCTTGTGGTGTTGGTTTGCTAATCGTCATTCTTTGAATCAAATTCATTATTGTGGTCATTTGGTTTTGCAATGAAACAATAGCACCGTTATTTGCATCTGAATCTTTGAGTTTTAATCTCTGGTCGCTCTCCCTCCAGTCTTCATGATTCTTGGAGATGCGATCTATGATATTCTTTGCCTCATCAAAAGTCTTGTCAAGCAGACCACCAGCTGCTGCCGCATTGGCAGTGGTCTGCGAAGTAGGATTCAAACCATGGTAGAAATTTTCCATTTGAAGGCAGTCTGGCCACTAATTATGCGAACAATCTCGAACCAACCTTTTAAACCTCGCCCAGGCATCGCTGAACGATCGTCCATATCTTGTTCGAAATTAGTAATAAGCTTTCTTCGTTTGACATTTTCTGTAGGTGGGAAATACTTCTTCATAAACTTCTCCACCACTTGCTCCCAAGAAGTGATCTCTCCTGGTTCGAGCGAATAAGCCCATTTCCTAGCATGATCACAGAGAGAAAATGGAAACAACGTTAGTCGAACTTCTTCAGCAGAGATGTTTGGGAACACAAAAGTATTGCAGATTTCAATAAAACTTCGGAGATGGGCATGCGGATCCTCGTCATGCCTTCCTCTGAATTGACCTGCAGCCTAGATCATCTGCAGCATCACCGGTTTCATTTCAAATCTACTTCCTCCTAAGGCAGGCCTCATGATTCTCGGAGAGAAATCATAGAGGTTTAGCGATGCATAGTCCCTAATGGGCCTATTGCGATCGTTTTCCAATAGAATCGAATTTGCTATGAGATTGTTGTTGTTCGGTGCTTCATTCCTAGGCTGCTCCACCATCTCTTCTTTATTGGATTGTGGTTATTGTTGGTGGTCTCTTAGTCTCCTTCGAAATGTTCTCTCAATCTTCGGGTCGTAGTTCACTAGAGATTGAGAGTTCTGCAAAGAAATCACAAAAATTACCGTTAACAACTATGTTGCCGAAGTCCCCGGAAACGACGCCAAAAACTTGATGCTTAGATTTATGAGGTGTGGAAAATATGGATGATATGTGTTGATGGATAGCGTTGTGCACACAAGTTTCCCCAGCAGAATCCAAGTGTAAATTCCTTTGAGTTTCCTGGTAAGTCCAGGGTCGAACACAGGGACTTGTGAAAATAGTTGCGTTGGAGATTTTTATGAAAACTTGTGGTAACCAGTGAAATAAACAAGTTTCGGGTGGTTGTTGCGTTGATGAAAATAATAATAAATGTGACAGAGTTTGAAAAGAGTTGGTAAACGGGAAATACGATGAATATGCGGTGAACGGATTGAGAAGGGTTTTGGCTAACACTCCCTAGGATGCATTCATGTTTTGCGATTGTGCAACATGCCAATAGCAAACAACCTCTCGGTGTGAATGCCACGGCTTCTAAGTCAAGAACGCATACGATAAATATGCGATGAGTCTACAGGGTTTACACATAAACCTCTATCTCTATTTATGCGATGACAACATGACATTCACACAAATATGCGACCACATAATATGATTCCTATTCCTAGGATGCATGCGATGCAAGTTGACAAACAAAGCTTATCTCTAAGTCCCTATCTCTTGTTTATGTAAGTCTAATCTTGCTCTTTCGAGACCAGATTCTAACCTAGCTCTCTCGAGACATTAGGTTCTTTCTTTAGATTCTCTCTCGAGTAACTCTAAAGGGGTAATTTGCACAACATAAAACAAAACAATCGCAAGCAATAAACTTCCTAGATCATGTTAGCTTAGTTTAGCTACTCATGCGTATTAAGAGAGTGAGCAGATGTAGAAATATAATTTCCATTGAATAGATATAAGATGAAGTACAGAATAACAATGCAAGTATAGTAAAAAGGAAATTATCCTTATCATCTTTACCAAGCATCTAACGCATGACACCTCCTACTTTGGGGTGTTTGCACCATGTTTTGCCACCACCTACTTCCTTGACATTCACCTACCCTCATGCCACACACCTACTTGAGTTATCCTCCTCATGCATAAGACTTCTTTTGCATGAAACTTAATTCGTCCAACTCCAACTAACTCAAGTCTACCCATCTCTCGGTAGAGCAATTTTTTTGGATGAGCTCACCAATCTTGCGTAACGCAAGCCTTAGCACCGCCCCATCGCTTAGCTCTTGTATCTATCGCTTAGCTTCAACGGCCTATCGTGTAGCTCAATCGTTTAGTAAACGATCTCACTCTCAGCGATCTCGCACATAGCCTATCGCTTAGCTACCACGCCCATCGTTTACCTCCATCGTTTAGCACCGATGCCTTATCATCTAACGCATCCGCCTATCGCTTAGTGCCATCGCCCAACGCCTGCGTCCATTGCCCAACGCCCATCGCTTAGTATTCTGCCTATCATGTAGCGCATTTGCTCATCGTCTAAGCAACACGACTATCGACTAGCGCCCACGCCCATCGCGTAGCGCCATCATATAGTCCATCGCTTAGCGCTTGCGTATCGCTTAACGCTTAATGCTATCGGATAGTGCTATCGTTTAGCGCTATCACCTAGCTTCCACGCTTATCGTCATCAACTAGCTTCCACGCTTATTGTCTAGCTTTTACACTAATCATGTAGTACTTTGCCTATCGTATAGCCTGATCGTCTAGTACGTTGCTTCTCATCGTTTAACGCCGCATGCATCTTCACAATCGTCTAGTGCATCGCTTAGCTCTGTGCATTGCTATACGATTGCCTACCTCATCAGCTCCCCACATTGCTACCGATCGTCCAGCACCCACTACACGATCGCCTACATCATCGTGTAGGGCCGCTCACTTACTAGAAGATCGTCTACCTCATCGTGTAACATTGCTCATTTGCTACACAATTGTCTACCTCATCTTGTAGCGCCGCTCATTTGCTACACGATTGTCTGCCCAGTGCCTTGTGTTTAACCTCTCGCTTTCTCTGCTCTTGTTCATGCATTCTCAATGCATAAGCAACTCTTGGCAATGCCTCTTGCCAACGCTTCGGCCAACATGCGTCCAAACCACACAAACGCATGGTTGCCTTTCTTCTCATCTTATGTGTTAATGTCTCCTAACACTCAACGCATGGTTCCTTTTTGACTTTACACTTAGCCAAATTTCACCAATTAAGGCTTACCTCAAAACTACTCAAGGAAAATCTATTCAATACTTAGAAATTTTCTTCTCTTCAACATAGGATTTAACTTTCACTTAGTTAATTCCTTTTATCACCTACTTAAGTAGGAAAAATGGAAATCTAGGTTTCACAAAAAGATTCTAAAGAAATATAATTACTTTGAATGTAAACTAGTCTGTACTTCTTATGACCTTAGTGTTAAGTTGTTCAAGAACACTGGTGACAGTGTTAATCAATCTGAGTATGCGAGCATCATAGTCAATCTTAGATTCAAGCTTATGCTGTAGGATTACTTTGCAGGTTTACAACTAGGCCTAGTAAAGAGCATTGGAATGCTATAGAAAAGGTTATGAGGTACTTGAAGAAAACCAAAAACCTAGTATTACATTATCAAAAGTTTCCCGCTGTCATGGAAGGGTTTAGTGATGCTGACTGGAACTCTCTTTCGAATTATTCAAAGGCTACAAGTAGCTATATCTTTAATATAGTAGGCAGAGCTGTCTCTTGGAAGTCCAAGAAACAGACTATTTTAGCCCAATCTACGATGGAGTTAGAAATGATAGCATTAGCGACAACTAGTGAAGAAGTAGGATGGCTTAGAAGTTTGCTATCAGAGATTCCCTTATGAGAAAAGCCAGTACCAACCATATTGATCCATTGCGATAGTACTGCAGCAATTGCAAAAGTTCAGAACCGTTCCTACAATGGAAAGAGACGACAAATACGTCGTAAGCACAGTACCATTAGATAGTTTCTCACTACTGGTACAGTTAGAGTGGATCATATACTGACTAATGAAAACTTGGTAGATCCTTTGACGAAAGGACTGGTTAGAGAGAAGGTTTTCAGAACCTCAAAAAGGATGAGACTCATGTTTATAGAAAGATGAATCATTGTGAGAAAAACCCAACCTGTAGACTGAAGATCCCAAGAAACAGGTTCAACGGATAATAACTGATCACAAGTGATATATAATGAATTATGCTAAAACAAACACAGAGTTCCATTCCTATGACTTAGAGTCTAAACAGGATATCCTGAAGCATAAGAAATGTTGAACTCAGTTCTTAATGAGATCTATACTTGATGACAAGTGGGGCACCTAGCTACAGGAGTACTTTTGATAGACTCACCTATGAGAATGTGGAAGTGGGGGCCTCTTCCTATGGAGTTTTTTAAGCTAACTCTTTAGAGCGTTCACTAAACCGGGATACATGTGTTAGGCCTTAAAGCATGGGCTTTCGAACTACACCCTAATGACACTATGTGTGAGATGTTGTTAGAGATAGAGTTCAAAACCAATGGTTAATCTAGTTTATTCTGAATCATCTACACTACGTAAAGGTTTAAGTCGTAAGACACCTTTGCTTTTGCATAGTGTTGTATAGACTGAAATGATTGGATGAATTTTTTTTCTTATGTTTAAATTTTCAAGTGGGGGATTGTTGAGTAAAAAATTAATTTTGTTTTTTTTTAAAGGAAAAACCAAAGGGAACCAATCTTTGGTTGAGAATTTCAAATTGATAAATTTTGAAAGGGGAGGATGTACTCCAACCTTGGGCTATGGGTTTGGGCCCCAAGGGGTACCCATGTTTTGGTTGAAGTGAGGAGATAGACTAATGTGGGTTCGGTTGACGTCCCACACGCGCGCCGCCGCCGCCGTCCTTCCATTCGGATGGGTGAGGCGCTGTCTCTTATACACATCTAGATGTGTATAAGAGACAGCCCCAAGGGGTACCCATGTTTTGGTTGAAGTGAGGAGATAGACTAATGTGGGTTCGGTTGACGTCCCACACGCGCGCCGCCGCCGCCGTCCTTCCATTCGGATGGGTGAGGCGTGTGTGATTATTTTTCAATAAAAATATCATTTTTTTTCATTATCTTTTATTTATTTATTAAAAAGAAAAAAAATCTTTTAGCCGTTGGTCTTCTACACGTATTGGTCTTCCACGCACGTTCAGAGGCTGAATGTGTTTCCCTTTCGCGGCAGTTCAACGCTGAAAGCTTATAAAAGGCATATCTCTCAGAAATTTTTTACACAGAACATTCATTCTCTATCGCTCTCCTCTGTTTCCTTTTCCCCTTTACCGAGCATTCAGTCAGAACGGTGTGTGTTCTGGTCGATAATGGTGCATTTTCGATCGGGTTTTTTTTTTTGGACTGTTTTATCCTAGGGACGACGTGGCAGTATTCCTAACTTGCTTGCACAGCAGAGCCGTGAAACATCTTAAAGAGAGCAAACTCTGCAACTCAACCTACAACGAGCTTTTGTTTTGTAGGTTCTGTTCCTGGTCGTTTGTTGCTGTCCTATTCATCGTTTGAGGGTGTTGCTATTTACAACATGTTGAGCAACAGGTTGTTAAGGCAGGTAGACTCCTGCAGTATGAATTCAGGGCCGTGGATAATTTGTTGGCACGAAATTCTGCTAAAGTTCTCAAAGCCTTTCAGAATGCTCGATTAAGATCTCATGTTAGTAAATCAATCCTATGCATATGTATATAAATTCTTGCAAAGCAATGTTTCACAATGTTAAAAGAATTAGTAATCTATTTGGGGCTGTTGTGCATTATTTTTTATAGAATTGGTTTCAACAATCATGTGAAAGTACACATATTATCAATCTCTTTGGCTTATATGTTTCTTGTGAATCAATAAGTAGTTTACTCCAGTTCATTTATGAGAGGTGTTTCTTAAAATTTCCCAACAAGCATTTTGGAGGATCCACTGGTTAAGGTCATGACGAAGCTGGAGGATGTAAGGCACTTGACATCGCTTTTGCTGAAATAGTTGGAGCAGAATCTGCAATAGTCCGATCACAGGTTTCCAGCAGCTGTTAACTGTATATTTATGTTCAGAAGTAATTGCCAAGTTTGGTGTTTATGATTTTTCTACCATCAGTTTTTCTCAGGTACTCATGCTATTACGTGTGCTTTATTTGCGCTTCTGAGGCCAGTGGATGAGGTACAACTTAGTAATAAATCAATTCATTTTTCATCTTGTGATTTATCTCCTTAAGGTTGAATAATGGTTTAAATTAACTTAACCATCTGCTTTTGGCAGTTTCTGGTGCTCCATATGACACACGAGAGGAGGTCATTGGGAAAAGAGATTCTCAGGGGCTGTGTTCTTTGAAAGATTTTAGAGTAGAGTATAGAGAAGTTCCAGTGAGCTACTTGCACCCATACAAATAAAGCGATATGTTGACGAAATAGGAAAAGCAATAAGACTTGTCAAGGTAAATCTTTTGATTGCATTTCAGTGTCTTCCCTTCCCTTAGTATTTTTTAGATTTACTTGGGTTGAATATATATTTCAGAATGGCAAAGCTATCTTGCATATTATTCTGTCTAAATAAGTTGGGTCACATTCTTATATTTGATAACAATCCTAATAATATTATTATTTTATTTTAAATTTCTCGGACCCTCTACTAATGTCAATACTTACACTAAAATGAAAATATTTGACGAATGCTGTAGTATGGTAAAACCACTAGTTTGTATTCTCAATATTATCAGGAAGAACAACAATGTCATCATCCAAGTGAGCTTGGAGAAATGATATTAAATCTCCTCACGTTTTCTTTGTATACTCAAAACAATTAATCCTGTAAATAATATAAATTTGCTTATATTTTCAGATGCAAAACCCTGATTGCTTGGTGATGGTGGATAACTGTTATGAAGAATTTGTGGAAACCACCGAACCTCCAACTGTGGTAAGTGATCTCAGGCTTGTTTCTCCTGTTGATGGATAGCATTTCTATCAGTAATGGTTGGAAGGGCGCGGATTTAATTGCTGGAAGCTTGATAAAGAAAATCCTGGTGGAACAATTGCACCTTGTGGCGGATACGTTGCATGCCGAGACAAATGGGTGAAGGCGGCTGCAGCTCGTTTATGTGCACCCGCCTTGGGGGTGGATTCCTGGTGATATCATGAGGGCATTTTTTCAAGGATTATTCCTTTCAGCTCAAATGGTTGATGAGGCAGTTAAGGTATTTTGATTCTTGCTTCCTAGTTCTCACGAGTTGATATTTTTCTTTTTTGGAATGAAGGTAATATCCATCTACCATCTCTGCTGATATCAGGAAATGATCCTAATAGCTGAAGTCATGGCATCAAAAGGCTACAAAGTGCAGCCACTTCCACATGCACCCCACCATGACGCCGTACAGGCTTGCTGCACTTTACGGTTGGCAAAATCCTCATAAGGTCGGGTCCCGCTGGGTCCCCACCCCGATTCGGTTTGACCAAGAATAGGGTCAAACCGGGGATTCTAACCGAGTTTCCGGTCAGGGACGGGGAGAGTATCTCCACCCCGTCTCCGTACCCGATTAAATTTTTTTAATTTTTTAATATATATATAAAACCGGGATGGGGAAATACCCCGTGGGGACGGGGATGGGGAGTCCCTCTGCCCCGTCCCGGCCCCGTTGCTAACCCTACTGCACTTTGCTTTTTCCATATTATATGTATCTTGCTATTAAGGGGTGATCATCAAACCGATTCCGACCGATAAATCGGTTTGGAAAATGACCAAACCGACTTTGACCGTTGCTTAGTCAAAAAAATAAAAAAAAAAACCGACCGTCCAGTCGGTTTGGCCCTTTCCTATTTTGATTTTTTTTATTTTTTTTATGATCATTAATTAATTAGAAAATACTATATTTAATTATTTACTATGTAGTACTATGAGCTATTACTGTTACAGTATTACTACTCATACATATGATTAGGTAAAAGTTATATTTTGTTCTTAATTATTATCGTAATAGCAATTCTAATGCAAATTAACTATCAAGAGTTAACTAACTAAAAACTAGGTTTAGAAAAAACTCATTTTAAAATTTATAAAAGTTAAAGTTGAGTAGAATTAGAAATTGATTAGTAAAAGTAGGGCTAATTTAACTTTCAATTTTTTTCATGTCTAAAAAAAAGCTTCCATTTTTCCCCCTCCATGGCTTCCTTCAGCCTTCAACTATGCAACTATGAAAATAATTTATTATTTGTTAACCTTCCTTTCTCTCCCTATGAATTTAGTTAGTCAATTTGGATTGAATATTGCATTTACCAATCATGGTTACTTTTCTCTCTTAATTTGTGATTGTGGTTAAGAATTTAAGATACCATTTCAAATTTGAATACTTACGGAAGACAAATATTAAAATATTGATATCATTTGATAATCCTTAATATTTAAAATGTCCATTAGTTTGGGATTGTGTTGGCTTAATTGCTTAAAAAGAACATTTATTTGAAAACAAAGCTAATTGAGAGTCGAGAGCGTCTTCTTCAGTTTGTTTGCAATTTGTATTATTAGATATCAATTACATTGTTCATAGGCTCATATTAGAGAATACAAATTACATTGTTCATAGCCTCATATTACAGCATAAACAGTACGTCACAAATATAACCAAATTACAATATAAATAGTATGTCACGAATAAACAAAATTACGACATAAATAATACGTCACAAATGCAACCGATCATTACAAGTCTTGGTCACAAATACAACCAAAGTAACTAGTAAGTAACAACAAAACACAATCACATCTTGAAGGACTTCAATATCTCTTTTAATCTCCATAACTGCTCTGAATCCTATATAATTAATATTAAGATTAAGAATAGAAGACAACCTCATTAAGATTTTAGAAAATATAAATATAAGATAAGTTAAACTTACATTCATAAGTCAATGGTAAATGCTTAATTGATAAATGACAAATTTGAAAAGCGTGGAAGGTCTTCAATCACTTTTTCACTATCTATAACGACTTCCTATATAATTAGAATTAAAAAAAAAGAAAAAAAGAAAAACAACCTCATTAAAATTTTAAACTTACAAGTTACAACTACAAAATACAAATAATTAAAGTTTAAAGTTAAACAATTGAATAAATACCTTCTTCAAATAATTAAGTCTCTTCCAATTCATTCTGAAGTTAAAGATTTATTATATTAGAATTTAGCCAATTTTGACTACAGATGAGAGCCTTCATTGTTCTTAGAGCCAATGAACAACGTGATGAATTAACAACACGACCTCCTATACTAAAAGTCGAATCAGACGCTATAGTAGATACTGGAATTGCCAAAATATCTCTAGCCATACGACTAAGAATCTCAAACTAATGACTGATTATCTTTCATCATTGAAGTATGATGAAATCACCTTCATTCTTAACATTGGCTTCCAACAAATAAATATCAATCTCTTACCCCTGTTCGAAACGTGTAGTCTCATCACCTTCAAAATAAATATCAACTATATCATAGACAAAGTCTTCACCCACCTTTTCAGTTGGATCACAATCAATAATGGCATCTGAGGCTGAGACAATTGGTGTATTAGTACTACTACCACTAGGCCCTCCCACTCCGAGTACTAATATACTCATGAAAGAGATGTCTACAACATTGTTCCACTATATTTTTCATAGATTTGGAAACATTTAAGCCAAAAAAAATATTTTAGACAAAAAGATACAAATCTTAGCTTTTTTCGAGGATCCAACACAATAGCAACATAAAATAATAGATTATTTTATGTTCGTAGTGATAGGGGAACTAAGTATGACTCAAATAGTTTCAACAATTTCTATAACTCGCATGGAATAATACATGAAAATGTTGCACCCTATTTTCCTGAAATGAACGGAAAAGCAGAAAGAAAAAATAGAACTCAATCTGAATTAGTAGTCGTTATCTTGCTTAACTCAGGAGTTGCGTCTTATTGGTGGGGTGAAATTATCCTCACCTTGTGTTATGTCCTAAAAAGAATATGAAAATCTAAAACCACCACTTCACCTTACGAAGTCCTTAAGAATAAGAAACCTAACTTGTTATATTTTAGAACTTGGATTATGCTCAGTTGCCAAGTTCTTTCTGGGGTCACGCAGTAGAGACTGCAGTGTATGCATTGAACATGTTTCCCTCGAATATTGTTTTAGAAACACCTTATGAGTTATAAAGAGGACGTAAAGGTAGTTTACGTCACTTTAGGATTTGGACATGCCCAACACATGTGTTGGTGCAAAATCCAAAGTAGATAAAGCGTTTATATCAATAAATGCCTATTTGTAGGCTATCCTAAAGAGACAAAGGTGGTTACTTTTATGATCTCGAGAAGATAAAGTTTTTGTATCGACAAATGTGACACTCCCAGAAGACGGCCACATTAAAAGTCATCAACCTCGTAGTAAGCTAGTATTAAGTGAGATGTCTAGAGAAACTACAGATAGATCAACAAGAGTTGTTGATTGAGTAGGTCCTTCAACAAGAGTTGTTGATGAAACTAGTACTTCACATCATTCTCTAGAGTTGACAATGCCTCGACGTAGTGGGAGGGTTGTACAATAGCCTGATCGGTACATGGGTTTAACTGAAACTCAGATCACCATACCTGATGATGGATTAAAGGATCCATTAACTTTCAAACAAGCAATGGAAGATATGGATAAGGACTGGTGGATAAAAGCCATAGACCTTGTAATGGAGTCAATGTATTTCAATTCTGTCTGGGATCTTGTAGATCAACCAGAAAGGGTAAAACTCATTGGTTGCAAGTGGATCTACAAAACAAAGTGAGACCAAGCTGGTAAGCTACAAACCTACAAAGCTGGACTCGTGGCAAAAGGGTTTACCCAAAGAGAGAAGTAGACCATGAAGAAACCTTCTCTTCAATTGCCATAATCAAGTCTATTAGGATACTCTTATCCATTTCTGCTTTTTATGATTATGAAATCTAGCAAATGGATGTCAAGATAGCTTTTTTGAATGGATATCTTGAAAATTGTATCTATATGTCTCAACTAGAGGGGTTTATTGAACAGGGTCAAGAGCAAAAGGTTTGCAAGCTTAATAGATCCATTTATGGGTTAAAGTAGATGTCTCAATCCTGGAATATGAGATTTGATAGTGATCAAGTCTTATGGCTTTGAATAGAAGTTGATGAACCTTGTGTTTACAAGAAGATTGTCAACAAAATTGTAGCTTTTCTGGTTCTATAAATTGATGATATTCTACTCATAGGAAATGAAGTATAATTTCTTGCTGACATTAAGAGATGGCTAGCTAAGCAATTCCAAATAAAAGATTTGGGAGAAGCAAAGTATGTTTTCGGGATCCAAATAGTTTGGAACTACAAGAATAGAACTTTAGCATTATCTCAAGCATCTTATATAGACAAGATGTTGACTAGAAATAAAATGTAGAATTTGAAGAAAGGTATGTTACCTTTTAGGCACGAAATTCATTTGTCTAAGGAACAGTGTCTTAAGATATCTCAAGAGGTTGAGGTAATGAGATGAATTCCATATGCATCAGTAGTAAGGAGTTTAAAGTATGTCATGTTGTGTACTCGTCCCGACATATGTTATGTAGCTAGAATCGTTAGCAGATATCGGTCCAATCTTGGATATGGTCATTGGACTTTCGTTAAAAACATCCTCAAGTATCTTCGAAGAACGATGGACTATATGCTCGTGTATGGTGCTAAGGATCTGATCCTTACTGGATACGTTGATTCTGACTTTCAGACCAATATAGATTCTAGAAAATCTACTTCAAGGTCAGTATTCACTCTGAACGGAGGAGCTATAGTATGGAGGAGTATAAAGCAAAGTTGTATTGCTAACTCCACCATGGAAGCAAAGTATGTAGCTGCATGTGAAGCAGCCAAAGAAGCAGTATGGCTAAAAAAGTTCCTAACTGATTTTGAAGTGGTTTCAAATATGCATCTATTAATCACTCTGTATTGTGATAATAGTGGAGCGATTGCTAACTCAAAGGAACCTAGAAGCCATAAGCGCGGGAAACACATCAAGCGTAAGTACCATCTCATCAGAGAGATTGTACACCAAGGAGACGTGATTGTCACCCAAATTGCCTCTGAAGACAACTTAGCTGATCCATTTACAAAGGCCCTCTTGACTAAAGTGTTCGAGGGTCACTTAGTGGGACTAGGACTGCGACACAGATAGACCTAAGGCAAATGGGAGAAATACTGGGAATCTAATGCCTTAGATTTTTTATTTATTCTCTCATTATTCAACATTGTATATATATTTGTATATAGGTAAAATCCACTAGAGTTTTAGTCCAAATGGGAGATTGTTGGGTTGTATGTCCTAAAACTCGCAGTTTGTAATGTTAAAAATTTTCTATTATCAATAACGATGTTATTGATGTTTATTTAATAAAATTATTGTTGAATATGTAAATTGCATTTGTAAAGACTAAAACCAATAAACTAAAGATTCATAGCTATTATATGAATACTTAAACTTTATGTGGCGACATAAAGATGGATCAAGTTCAAGTAAATAGAAAAATGGTGTATAAGATATGAATAAGGTTGGGTGCTTATTCTAGTAATACTATTGGATGCGGCCCACTCTGTAGTTGTTACAATATGTTGTAAAGTACTACAAACAAAGTGATCCTGATTCATTCATGAAGTGACATGAAGAGCGGGAGCGTCCTATGCAATAAGTTAGCATAAGATCGGAAAAAGGAATAAGTCATTCTTACTTTATAATATTGTTTACTATTTAAGACTAACTGTTTCAAATCTATGACTTAGGTAACTCGACCTTAATTCTGAGCTAACTATGAACTTCTATTTATTCAAGATTATCCTTAGATTTGAATAGGTGAGGGTTGGCTCAATAGCATCGGCTCAATAAGCCTCCTATTTTAGGAGTAAGATCAGGTAGATAGTTGGGGACATAGGGTGCAAGACAGAATTCACACCTACCTGATTCAAGGATAGTAGAGAGGTTTGCTGGGATTAGTGTCCTAATTCTCCCGAAGTCTCATTGTTTTGTAAAGATACACATTGTTCAACGAATAAAATAAATGTTATTTAATTCTGGCATTTACTCATATCCAATAAACAAAGCTCCTTAGTTATCTTATGTGAACTTAAGCATGTATATGTGATATACATGTGAATCATGCCTTAAGTGACAACCTAAATCGGTCTGTAGTATAAGGATTAAGGTGGGATACCTGATCTTAGTGACACTACAGGTACGGCCTGCTTTGTAGAGGTTTGCAAGTGCTGTAAACTACTACAGATGGTAGATCCTGACCATTTGTGTGGAGATGTGGAGCAGGGGTGTCTTATACAAAGAGGTTGTATAAGACCTAGACCACGAGATGACTAGACTCTGTATATAACGCCGTTGATACTAGAAACTTACATCTCACCTAAATGAACATAGGTGACACGACCTCAATCCTGAGTGTTTTGGGAACTCCTGCCTTTGAGGGCGGTCCTTTGATTAGTATGGGTGAGAGTGGCCAGATTTCCAACTCAACATGCCTACCTTTTTGGGGACTTGTCTAATCTAGAAGCTGAGAACTCAATCCATAAGATGGAATTCACTTCTTTCCCGAAGCAGGGATAAGTAGAGAGATTGCTCCCTTAAGGGTTGATTCCGGGGCTTGAACATAGTGGCCACAGCTTCTCTTTGGATAAGAAGACTCGGTCATAATAGAACTATGACTTATGTTCATTAGAGGGATCAGTGGTACTTAAGGAGACAGATGTAACTATAGAGGCATCACGGTTATTGGCCCAATTGTACTTACGAGCGATCTATGAAGGGTTGTCGCACTGCTGATTGGTTAAAATGGGCACATAATATATCTGTAGTAAGGAGAGTTCAGTTGTCGGTCTTTAGTGGAGTGTCTGGCAGTTAACGGATGGTGGATCCCGTGACTAAAGAGTTTAGTCAGTTATTCACGTACTATTGGAGCTTCGAAGCTACAGGTTCATGAGGTCCCCTTGGTAGCTTAGATCCTGTTGAGGATCAGTTCTTGGTGTTGATTTGAAATGTTCAAATTGACAAGAGGTATTTTGATTATATATGATATAATCGGTATGATGTATGAGATACATCTAGAGGAGGATTGATGTAAATGAGATTTACATTAAGTACCATGGAATAGAAAAAGAACTATGGTTTATATCTTTCATGAGATGAAATATTAAAACTATAGGTTATAAATATAGTTTCCTGGCCTCTGGACAACTCATAACATTGAAACATTTTTCAACTACATTCAGCCACAACTCAGCTTCAGCTGGATCTGTTGTACCTTCAAATGTCACAACCCCTAGGGCTTTAAACCACTCAATACCATATTTCTTTTCTAGGTCGGCTCATGCAAAGCCCACGCTGGCTGCTAACCTGTGCACTATCCTGTCAAACACTGCATCTTCTAGCTGTGAATCTGCCCATTCTTGGGGAGTACTAGACTCTCTCTCATACATCGTTTCCTGACCACTGGATCATTCACCTTCTTTTTGCCACCCGGTGGGTTCTTCCCAGCCTCTAGGCCCCTATTGGTAGGGTCAGCTTTCACTTGCTATCGTGAGATGCTTTAGGAGTGTATAAAGTAAAACAGATTGGAAGAATAAAGTCTAAGTCTTGCGTTCTGCCTTGATGTGTTTAAATGAATGCAACGCGTTGAGGCATTAGTATTATGCATAGAAGGCACATAACTCCTTATAATAACATTCAAATTTTCCTAGATTAAACCCAAGTATAATTCTAATCTAGGTTCCTGGCAAGTCCAGGGTCGATCACAGGGATTCAATTTTACTAACACAGATTATGCGTTGTACTTGCAGTAGTAGGTTTTTCCTAAATAAATGTGAAAGATGTATTATTTACACTAACATGTTATGCCTGTGCAAGACAATACAAAAGAGTTGGGTGGAAAATGAAGGATCATGTGAAAATGGAATTTAAGTAGGTGGACGCGTTGGTTAAAGATAATTGCACACAACTGATGTATTGTGGATGAAATGGGATGAGTTGCTTATCTTTCTGTTCATGCGTTAGACATCATTCAACACTTCTCAGTACGAATAACATACAAGCCTATCTCTAGGGTGCATGCGTCTAACCTAGAATGCAAGAAACACTAGTAAGTCTATCTCTAGCTGTACTAAACGTTCTACTTAATGCAGATTAGCTATTCTTTCGACCAACTAAGTAAAGAAGTTTTCACCAAGTTGTCAAGTTGGTTCAGGCATTGGAACAAAATTATCCATGAAGTACTAATGATTTCAACATAAACAAAAGATAAACAATGGCAAAAGTGATGATCAAATATATGAATTTTATAAAGGATCAATGAGTCTTTACAAAGAACTATATTCAATCACAATGAAATGAAAATGATATTAAGAGAGAGATTGAGTCAAGCCAAAGAATACAATCTCTTGTAGTTCTTTGGCTCAATCTTGTTGTGTACAATCACTTTAAAGATCTGGGGATAGAGTATCTTTCTCAAGAATAACTTTTTTCACTCCTTGGCCAGCGGTGGTGGTGGTTCTCAGCTCCTTCGATCGTTTTACACCTCGGCACAGCTTGTACAAACTAAAACTAAGTCTACAAATTTATAGAGAGTATGGAGCTTCTAATTGTCTGAGCTCTTAATTCTGGAGGGTCGTCAAGTATTTATAGGCGTTGGTCTCGTCCATTTGGAGGATGGGCTGTATTTAAGTCCATGCCCTGGTCAGCATTAAACTCTATGTCCGGGTTGGTCGCCTGACCTCTGGACGCTTTTCAGACGCCGCCTATTGCTGGAAGCTTTTCAGACGCCACCTGTTGCAGGTGCCCATGCTTGTAAGTGGTGATGTGACACAATCAACCCAGAGCAACGAATCTTCTATGCGTTGAATTCCCTCCAATGCATGGCTCATGCGTTAGCGCGTTTCCTGCGGCACTTGTCTAATGCGTTATTGTCAATTCTTGCATTGAAATCCTGCAAAGTAGTGCGTTAGCACCGCGATTTTTAGTGATAAACTTCTTTTACATGAAATTGCTATTATTTAAGTAAATCCATGCATTTCTATTAAAAATGAAAAGAGTTTATCATTAAAAACCCTAATTGTTCTAACTTAAGAGCAAAGATAACTTGTATTTTTATAAGTTATCAACCACCCCCAAATTTGAACAATGCTTGTCCTCAAGCATTCTAAAATAATTCTTTGCTATCTCCTCTGCCTTAGAGGTGCAAATTTCACCTCTCATCATATTAATCTCAAAGCTGAAATAAGAGTTGGGAAAATATAACTTAGATTGACGCTTTTCTTAAAAGGACTAATATTTAGTTTCCAATGCGGCAGGCTTCTCATCGCAACTCCTTTAATTTCTCAAAATATTTCAATCTTTTCTAAACCAGAAATGCATTAGATGCTATTTCTTTTGAGAAACAAATGCTGGATAAAAAGAAAACGATTGTGTACATGTTTACCCATGCGTTGCCCTAGGTATCCCACTTTTATTTTGGCATGCCCCCACGGGTGTCATGCGAGCATCCAACTACTGGTGAGAATCCTTTACAACTAAACTCATATCTAAAATTCATTCCTTTTTTAAAGTATAGTTTTTTTCTTCAGACAAGATAGAGGAGTTTTATGGGATGCGTTGGTCTAGGATACTTAACTTCGTTTTGGCTTACCCCCTCACGGGTGTCATGGCGGGCACATCCAACTTCGGCTATATGCCTGTTCCAATTATGCCATGTCATTGGAAATTTCTTTCCTTTGAAGAAATGGACGAGGAGCTGCGTTCAAAATTATTCTTATTTGTTTTCCCTTTTTTTTATGGATATTATACATTGACGCGTCTACGCTCTGATTCCCTTCATCTCCCAAAAATTTGGAGATAGAAGCTTGTATCCTCATATGCTAAAGAGAAAAGAAAGTTTTTAAAGGCTTTTGAGAAAATTGAAAGGAGTTTAAGACTTCAAGCTTTCATGCGTTAGAATAAAACTTAAATCTTTTAAAGAGAGTTAAAGCCTTGTCTCATTTTCCTAACACGCTAGCTATGCTCTTGCAGTATATCCAGTTGATATCATTAGGTTACGTTAGCACGAGACTTAGAAAACAATCAACAAGAACAGAAAATAAAGTATGCTAAGGACAAACGCAAGGATCAAAGTGATAATAACTTCTCATTCCATTTTTTCATATTTATAACATAGATTGCATAAACAGCAAAAAGATGCAAAAGGACAATTAAACCAAAATTAAAAAATAATTTTAACCCAACACCCCAAGTTTCTACTGTGCTGGTGCATCATCTCTGCATTCTTCTTCGGGGTTCTCGTCCATGAAGCGCAAGGGATTTCTGAGATGGGCTGGTAACGGAGGTAAGGAAAACATACCTTCCAAGACCTGATTGATATACTGCATTATGTAAACAAATTGGTCTTGCTTGCGTCTTGTCTGTTGCCTCAAGTAATCCCTTAATACCCAGTTTTGTTGTTGAAGATCTTCAATTGATGCGGTCAACAGTCGGAGTTGATCACTGATGAATGTTTTCAACTCCTCCAAGTCTATGATGCGTTGTGGTACTAGTTCTTCTCGTCCAACTGGGTCTTCAAATGCTGCTGCGTTACTGGACCCTAACCCAGTTGGCTCAAAGATCACTGGAAGTGGCACAAAATTTTGGATTGGACTTTGTTGGGGTGAAAGAATGGAGTGAGTAAGGTTCTGATCTATGAATGTGAGTTCTTGATGCGTCTGCTCAAGACTCCCTCTTGGCTAAGCTATTGGTGAGTCATGGAAAAATTCAAGTACAGGCTGCACTTCTTCAGCCAAAGCTTCTAGCTCAGCTTCACATTCTTCATTCTCTGAAGCTTCGTCGCTGTGTTCAACTGCTATGACGCGTCTTTTCTTGGGGGTGCATTTTGTTGGTCGAGGTCTACGTGCCACTTCTTTGGCAGGTAAGGCTGGTTGATGTTGTGATCCTCGAAGGAGACGCCTTACTGCCTTTATGTCTATCAGACCATCGACTTCTTCATATTCATCCCCTAGAGGGATGCCCCCGCATTCGCATAATGCGGAGATTAGCCACGAAAAATATAGTTGCCCTCGAGGATTGTTCTTGATGGCCTTGATCTGGTCCCGTATAATCCTCCCAATATCCAACAGGATGCATTTCATTATGCAGTAAGTGGACAGAACGTGTTCTCTAGATAATGTTTCATCATGTGTTGTAGGCAAGATGTTGCGTTTGATTAAATAACACCACATGTTAGCATCTGGGTTCAGATTCCTGGAAGCAAGCATCTTTGATCCATTCCTTGATGTCTGCCACTTACTTTCAGGTTTGGCCACTGTCTTCAACGCATCTTCCAATTGACTAGGCGTTGGTTGCTCTAAGATGCGGTTTCCTTCTACGACAGGATTACTATTTAAGTTGAACACCTTATTTATCTTGTCTGCCGAGAAGTGCACTAATACCCCTTCCACGAAGGCGATGTTCTTTTCCATGTCGAATTCGCTGTTGTAGAACGCGCGGACAAGGTTGGGCCAGATGCGATCGTGCCCAACACAAAATTGATTTCACCCTAGTGCATTGATGGTTTCTGTGATATAGACTGGCAATGGGTGGCGTTCAGGGAAGAATTCTTCTTCCTCTAGTATCAACCTTCTCTTCCTTGATACTCTTTTTGATTTTATAGGCCCTTCATCCGCGTCAGATGGGCGTGGCTGCGACGCGTCAGGGCCAACTCTCCTTTCTCTACTTTCTTCTTCTCTTCTTTCATTCTCTTCCCTTTCTTCATTTTCCATCTCTTATTCTAGCATTGCTGCATATCTTTCTGTTTCATCCAACTCGAGTGATGCATTTGGTGTATCTGAACGCATCACTTGAGTTGCTTCTTACTTTTGGTTAAGCGATGCTAGAATAACTCCAAATACTTTCTCTTCATCAAATCTTGCTAACTCTGCCAAGTCTTCAAGGTTATGCTCTAACGTAGTACTGTCAGAGGATAGGATAGGTGGAGCGAATGGTGGGGTGCCCATAGGGGTGTGAGGCATCCCCGAAGAGGATATTAGGATGGGTGAAGGTGATGGCTAGTTAGACGTGTCTGATTCCACCGGGTAAATTGTGGCTAAGGGTTCAATGGATAGAGGGGGAGGTGGACACACCGTTGGAGATGGAGCGGTATGGGCATAGGTAGGAAGGGGTTCATGCGTTGCACCCACCAAGGTTATATTCGAGATAAATGGTGGTGGGAGCAGGCTTGGTATAAGGTTTGGACGCGGCCATAGATGACGGATGCGTCCTGGTCTTGGCTGGTGTTCTTTACCCTTGGTTTAGGGGCAGACTTGGGTTTTTGTGAGGTTTTAGCCCTAGGCAGAGAAGTTTTGGCCGGAAGGTTTAACAAGTTTCTTGGAGCTCTTGGCCAAAGCTTTCTTGGAGGTGGAAGAAGGTGTAGGGGTGGCCAGACACTGAACAGAGGTAGCACCGCTGTAAGAGGCTTTCGATTGGGTAGGATGGAGGTTGATTTCCTAGGGCTAGGTGGTGGTGAACTCGAAAATGAAGAGGAGGAGAAGGAACTTACCAGTGAATCGTTGCCTAGGCTGTAGCTTTGGTTCTAAGAATCTGAGCCGGACGACATTGTTCACCGGAGATGCTGAGCGAGAGAGGAAAATGGAGGTTTGGTGGATCTGAGGTTCTAGGGTTAAAGAAATGGAGGTTCGTAGGCGCAGTGAAGAAGAAAGAAGAAACAGTTTGGTTCAAGTGAGATTTTTGTAGGAGGAGAGGATGATCGTGGCTGATGTCAGACAACGCCTGACGTCTGCAATTAATGAAAAGTGGAAGGGTCGCCTCGCTTAGCCAAAACACTCGAGTGTTTTGTGTTTTCGAGACGTGTCCCTTCAACTGCCCCTGCGTTAGACTTGTGTCTAACGCATCCAATGTTTCAGTTTAATTATACACACCTTTTCTAAAAGAAAAACAATCTTTTGAAGTTTCAACTTTTCTCCCAGCTTTCAAATGGCACCGAATTCGCTAAATTTGCTCTTGTCAATTGCCGAAACCATGCTTTTGAAGTTTCACCTCCCTTTTAATCTTTCTGCCGCTTCCTAAGTTCAAAGAGTAGATTGCCACGTCACCCCACACTTAGTTCCTTTAACCAGACTAATGATTGAGTTTCTTCATTTAATATATTTTCCTTCCTTCCTTCATAATCCCTATAAACAACATGAATTTCTACTTAATAAATATGTAATATAACATCTCTTTGGCTAAACATGCTTATCTAGGGAACCTAAGTTGGGAGTTTACAATCATCTCCCCCTTAAAAGAAATTTCGTCCTCGAAATTTACCTGATATGTCATTTGAAAAGTTGAGGGTATCTCTTCCTCATTTGCTCTTCAGGTTCCCAGGTTGTTTCCTCGATCCCATGATTACGTCATAACACCTTCACCAAAGGTATCGTCTTATTTTTTAGTACCTGATCTTTCCTGTCCAAAATCTCAATGGCCTCTTCCTCGTAAGATAAATCTTCTTTGAGTTGTATCGGTTGTGTTGCTAGTACGTGCATAGGATCAGGCACGTATTTCCTTAGCATCGACACATGAAATACATCGTGCACACGAGCTACCTCCATCGGCAACTGCAACCTATAAGCTGCTGGACCAACTTGTTCCACAATTTCATATGGTCCAATGTATCGTGGACTTAACTTCCCTTTTCTCCCAATCCGAAGAATTCCTTTCCATGGGGGATAGCCGGAGAAATACCCATTCTCCGACTTCAAATTCTAATTCTCTTCTTCGTTTATCGGCGTAGCTTTTCTGTCTATCGCAAGCCGTCTTAAGATTATCCCTGATAAGTTTCACATTCTCTGTTGTTGTTGAACTAATTCTGGACCCAGTAATTGTTGTTCTCCGACTTCGTCTCAGCATACTAAAGTCCTGCGAGGTCGGCTATACAATGCTTCATAGGGAGCCATTCCGATACTAGAATGGTAGCTATTGTTGTAGGCAAACTCAATCAACGATAAGTGTGTATCCCAACTTCCTTTGAATTGTAGTACACAAGCTCTTAACATATCTTCCAGTGTCTGTATAGTTCTTTCCGACTATCCATCTGTTTGCGGATGAAAAGCCGTACTGAAATGCAATTTAGTGCCCATAGCCTTCTGTAAACTAGGTCAAAATTTTGAAGTGAACCTCGAGTCTCGATCCAACACTATCGACATTGGGACTTCATATTGACTGATTATCCTATCCACATAAATCTTGGTTAGGCGGTCTAGTGTAAAAGTAACTTTTACTGGTATGAACTTGGCCATCTTAGTTAGTCTATCGACTATTACCCAAATGCCATCAAATCTTGAGGATGTCTTAGGCAAACCAAATAGAAAGTCTATTGTCACATGCTCTCACTTCCACTCAGGAACTGGAAGTGGATTGAGTAATCCTGCTGGTTTTACTTATTGACAGACTATACATCGGTCCACATATTCTGCTATGTCTCTCTTCATCCCAAGCCACCAATAAAATTTCTTTAAGTTCTATACATCTTGGTGCTACCTGGATGCATGACATAAGCGAAACTATGTGCTTCCTCTAGAATGGCTTGTTTAAGCTATAGCTTGTTAGGCTACACATTCTCCCCTCCTTTTCTAGTACACTGTCTGTTCCTAGTTGAAAGTCAACCTTGATGCCTTTACACACATCATCAGCAATCTTCTGAAAATTAGGGTCTTCCAACTGATCCCGCTTAAGGTTTTCTACTAAGGTTAGCCTTATTCATTCCTCCTGACCGTTCCACTGATAAGACGGTTCTAGAGTTCAAGGCGGTTCTGGAATTCCTGAACTCCTACAATAGCATTCTTCTTATTGAACAAATAATGGCCTTGGATCCCGAGGATTTCCTACTTAGTGCATCTGCCACAACATTAGCCTTACCAGGGTGGTACTCGATGGAACAGTCGTAATCTTTAATCAATTCAATCCATCTTCGTTGTCTTAGATTTAATTCCCTTTTATCAAAGATATATTTTAAGCTTTTGTGATCCGTAAATATCCTGTAGCACTCTCTAAATAGGTAATGTCTCCACAACTTCAAAGCCAAAACAACTGTTGCCAATTCCAGATCATGCGTGGGATAAATGCCCTCGTGTTTCTTAAGTTGACGAGAGGCATATGCAATCACCTTCCCATCTTGCATCAACACACATCCCAATCCTTTTTGGGATGTGTCGCAATAAATCTCAAATTCCTTACCTGGAATAGGCAAGGTAAGCACTGGTACTGATACTAGTTTCCGTTTCAGCTTCTAAAAACTATGTTCACACTTCAACGACTATTCAAACCTCACGCCTTTCTTGGTCAGGTTTTTCAACGGAAGGGCTATCTTAGAGAAACCCTCCACAAACCTCCAATAATAATCTGCCAACCCTAGGAAATTGCATATTTTTGAAACGGTTGTGGGTCGTTCCCAATTAACTATTGCTTCCGTCTTCTAGGTATCTACACCAATGCCCTCTGTTGAAACAACATGCCCAAGAAATACCACCCGATCTAACCAAAAATTGCATTTACTGAATTTAGCATACAACTGCCTATCTTGCAACGTCTGCAATACTATCCTCAGGTGGGTAATATGATCCTCCCTACTACCAGAATACACTAATATATCATCAATGAATACTATCACGAACTGGTCTAAGTAGGGATCAAATATCCTGTTCATGAGATCCATGAATACCGCAAGGGCATTTGTCAATCCGAAAGGCATTACCAGGAATTCATAATGTCCATATCTTGTTCTAAATGTGATTTTAAGAATATTGACCTCGAATGTATCCCTTGTCAATTAACTCTTGCAGCTGAACCTTTAATTCTTTCAACTCAGTCGGCGCCATTCTATAGGTGCCTGCGATATGGGAGTTGTTCCTCGAACTAAGTCAATAGTAAACTCCACCTCCCTATCGGGTGGTAATCCCAATAGTTCTTCAGGAAATACATCCCGAAATTCATTTACTACTGGGACATCTTCTGGGTTCAGCTCTTTCCCTTGAGCAACCATCACATGAGCCAGATAGGCTTTACATCCCTTGCTCAATAGCTTCTGACCTTTCACTGTTGATATCAAATTCCCCGCGACTAATCGTTTGCTTCCTGTTAGCATTACATCTTGGCCATTTGATTTTCTGAGCACTACCTCCTTCTTGTAACAGTCTACTGAAGCATGATACTTACTTAGAAAATCCATCCCCAGGATAGCATCAAACTCCAACAGTTCTAAAGGAAGTAAATCAGCATAGAAGTTCTGATCATTGATTAGTATCTCACAATGATTATAGCATCTATCTACTACAATCACATCTCCCAAAGGGGTAGAGATATGGTTTAACCAACCTATCTATACTAGGTGCATACATGCTAGATATAAATGAATGTGTGGCACCAGGATCAAATAAAACATAAGCAGACTGCCCACATAACATAACATTACCGGTCACAACATCTGAAGATTCTGCTGCCTCCTGGTGTGTCACGGCATACACTCGCCTCTACTGCTGGGGTCGACCTACGACATTCTTTTGCTTGGCACCACTTGACACTTCGCCCCGATTTCCAGCATTCTTTGGTTGGTTAACTGTCTGGGAGGAAGGTTGTTGTGCTATTGGAACGTCCCTGTTCATCTGGAGACAGTCCCTCTTGAAATGCCCTATTTGTCCGCATTAGAAACATGCACCTCTGCCACTATAGCATTCCCCAAAATGCCTCTTGCCACAACTAAGGCATGTCGGTCTCCTATCTGTACTGCCTACCGACTCACCAGCTCGTGGCATCTCTGATCAGCTAACTACACCGGTAGAGGGTCTCGTTTTCCTTTTCTTGGATCCCTACCTACTGGTTCCCCTGAAATGGCTTCCACTAGTTTAGGTTGCCACTGGAGATCGGAATCCTCTGTCTCTAGGCCCTACTATAGCCCTATTGCCTCTTGACAACTGCTCAACATCTGCCAAACTCTGCTCGACTCGAATTGCTATTTCAATTAACTGGTTAAAATCTAGCCAATTAGTTGTTGACATTATCGGAGTTCTAATTTCCTTCCTCAAACCTTGTTCAAATTTCCTGCATCTATCTCTTTCCTCCTCAATAATCGCCAGGGCATACTATGATAACTCTATAAATTTTTGCTCATATTCTGCCACCAACATCGTTCTCTGTGTTAATCTGAGGAACTCATCCTTTTTTGCATCCCGAAACGAGCTGGGGTTATACTTATCTTCAAAGGCCTTCCTGAACTCAGGCCATAACATCACATCTGTACTAGCTCGTCTGGCGGATATCACTTTCCACCATTTCTCTGCTACTTTCTGTAGTAGAAAGGTGGCTAATCCCACTTTCCTGTCCTCTAGACAACTCATAACATTGAAACATTTTTCAACTACATCCAGGAAAAACTCAGCTTCAACTGGATCTGTTGTACCTTCAAATGTCACAGACCCTAGGACTTTAAACCTCTCAATACCATATTTCTTTTCTGGGTCGGCTCGTGCAGAGCCCACGCTGGCTGCTAATTGCACTATCCTGTCAAACACTACATCTTCTAGCTGTGAATCTACCCTTTCTTGGGGAGTACTAGACTCTCCCTCGGACATCGTTTCCTGACCCACTGGATCATTAACCTTCTTTTTGCCACCCGGTAGGTTCTCCCCAACCTATGGGCCTTTATTGGTAGGTCAGTGTTCCTGCCACCTGTCTGCTTACTCGGTCTACTACGTTGCCTCGGCATTTCACCTAATACAATGTACACATATTAGGGACTCACACTTAGGGACTTAGACTTATGCATAAACTTCCATCTCATTCCCAAAACCTTATGCTTTGATACCAACATGTCACACCCCCTCCAATATTTACCCTTTTATTCTGGAAGAGGATATAACCGTGGTAGTTATTAGCCCTACTGCCAACACTCACCACCCAAGCCTTCTAATCTAAATATCAACCTATTCATAAATATGTAATACATGCAAACAGCTAACCTCCCTTAAGGTTCTACAAAGATTACATAAATACATGCATACAGCCAAGACATTACTTTTATAGAAAAATATTCACAGGTGGCCCAAACATTCCTACAGAAGCCCTAGTCCCTCATAAAACATGTGAACATAAACAGATCATCAACCTAAGTCTTTTAATAAGCCGAGTCTTTCTGTGGCAAGAAGTAGCAGGATCAACCTTGAGGAAACTAACCGCTACCTGAGAATGGAAAACACAGAAATTCTGTGAGCTAAAAGCTCAGTGAGTGACTATAGAATCGTAAAGTAATAAGCGTAGCATCACTATAAACATGTAAATATACCAATGAGTAAACTCAAGAAATTGTCTCTAAATGTAGCTATAAACCATTCTCAGACATCATTAAACATTATTATTCCCTAGTTGAGACGAGCCTAAACGCTGTAGCTCCCAAACGTTTATTACCAACCAAAAGACACATACTTCAGTTTCTCATTCATAACTGCCTACGTGCACGTGGCCACACTAAGTACCAACCTATTTTAGGTACTTCTGCTCAGATACCTTCTCAAATTTGTCCTTTAGTATCGAGTGACTATGATACCTTCTTATATGTCCTTTGGTATCAAATTGGCCAGATACCTTCTCAAATGTCCTTCGGTATCAAATTGGCCAGGTACCTTCTCAAATGTCCTTTGGTACCAAATTGGTTAGATACCTTCTCAACATCCTTCGATATCAATTTTGTATTTTGTAACAACAAATTAAGTTCCATTACCTAGTATTTATACAAGAGTTGTTCCATTGCCACTCATTCACACAAGAACTCACTCTCTCATAGCCTTCCTCTAGGAATAAAAATCAGAAACATAGCTTTTGTAATGGTTACATGACATACCTTGGCCCGTGTTACACACATACAAGCCGGGAAACATGCATTAAGTTATTTTCCAACCATTTGTTGCTTAGGGAAGTATAAATACATCATTAATGTCACTGTGCTTTACTTGATCATATATGCATGAGTATTGGAAACCTTAAATTTCCTTAGTCACTCACAGTTCGTCAGGCTTTTATTGGTTTATACGCTTCCCCTAGCTCTTCTTCGCCTGAAAAGATATAATTCCCGATTAAACTACTTAGAATTCCTAGTAAAATACCTCAAATAATTCATTTATTAAAGGAACTTCCATCAATACAGATAGCTTTACTGGCGAGATCCCCCTGAGCGAGGTCAGCGAGATCCCCCTGAGCGATGCTAGCGAGATCCTCTAGAGCGATACCAGTGAGATCCTCTATAGCGATACCAGCGAGATCCTCTAGAGCGAGATCAAGCTTTTCCTGTCAAATCTTAGCGATACTCACCTCAATTCCTAGCAAGATTTCCCCCTAGAGCGAGATCCTCCTTACAAAATCAGTGAGATTTCTTTTATAAGCGAGATCCTCCTGCCAAATCTTGCTATAATGCTCCACAATGAATTGATTGCTTGTTTTTCACAAGCAGCTGTCTGCTTATGTACCAATTCCCTGTTATAAATTCAAAAAATCATAACTCAAAATCCAGAGCTCTTTTCAAGAAACTTCCTTTTACAAACTTGTTTAGATTTGAGTCAATCCTTACCTTAAAATTTCAGCTTAAAATTCCTTATAGTTTGGCTTGGAACCTCCAAACTTCACCTTGGGCCCAGATTAATCCGTGGTTCTGCCTCTTCTGCAATTTCTCCACTTTTGTTCTTTTCCTTCTGCAATCTTTCTCCAGCAGGACAACCTTGAAAACTAGATTCTCCCAACTTTCAAATGGCACTGAATTCGCTAAATTTGCTCTTGTCAATTGCTGAAACCATGCTTTTGAAGTTTTACCTCCCTTTTAATTTTTCTGTCGCTTCCTGAGTTCAAAGAGTAGATTGCCACGTCACCCCAAACTTAGTGCCTCCAGCCAGACTAATGATTGAGTTTCTTCATTTAATATATTTTCCTTCCCTTCCTTCATAATCCCTATAAACAACATGAATTTCTACTTAATAAATATGTATTATAACATCTTTTTGGTAAAACATGCTTATCTAGGGAACCTAAGTTCGAGGTTTACATCTTGTTCCGCTGCTCATGAAAATCTCGCTTCCAATTTTCTTCATGGTTGTTCTCTTACGTACTGAATCTAGGTCTTGAACAAGGGGCCCCATCCTTTCATTGGCATGAAAGGGACTCGGTTTAGTTATTGAATGACAAACCAATTGTTTATTAGAGGATCAGTGGGACTTAAGAAGCAAGATGTAATTTCGAGGGTAAAATAGTATTTGACCCAGTCGTGATTACGAACAACCTGTGAAGGGCCTACTTACTAGTTATGGTTAAATCAAAAGGACAAAAATATATCTATAGTGAGAGAGTAGAACTGCTGAGCTATAGTGGTGTGTCTCGATAGTTAATGAATATTGATTAATTCGGTTTAGAGAGTTTAGCCAATTAATCTCGAATTGTTGGAGCTTATGATTTGTAGGTCCATAAGGTCCCTTTACTAGCTCATAAATCTTGGATTAGTATATTGAATAAATTTAAAACATTCAAATTCAAATTGGAAATTAAATTTAAAGTGTTCAAATTTTAAATTTGAATTTGAATTGTTCAATTTCAAATTAGGGTTTGGATAATCATATTCGATATAATTAACATTTAATTTATCGAAGTTCAACATAATTAGAAAGTTTAGTATTATTTAAATGATCATTTAAATATTAATTATATAAATAGGATTCATGTATAATATAGGTGTTTAATTAATTAATTAATTAAAATAAATCAATTTCATATTAAGAAATTCAATTTAGGAAATTTAATTTTGTTTAAATTAATTACATTGAAAATTTTTAATTTAATTAAATTAAAATTGATTTTTTTAATTGATTTTTTTTTAGAAAAATCAATTAAAAATTGGAAATTGGTTGAGATAGTGGATTTCTCTAGGATTGGACACCTGTCCCACTTAGTTGGTGGACTTTAATGTGTGAATCCACATAATGGCTTAGTGCTTGCATGTATTAGATACATAAAAACTTCAGTTTTGAATTGAAGCAGAGAGATGGATGCTAACAAAAAAAAGAGAGAAATTCTGCAGAAAAATTATTTTCCGTTTTTCCCTCTCTTCAAACCCGATTCTCTCACTCCTAATTAAGCTTAATTCTGAGTTCCACTAGTCCAATCCAAGTTGAAGAATAATAAAGCAGACACTCTCGGTGGTCTACTATTGATTTGAAAGCCCAATCTATGGAGAGCAGCAAGGATTAAGAGGTTTTCTTCAAAGGTATAAGTTCTTGAAACCCTATTCTATGAATTTCATTTCATGCATGCTCTTAAAACTCAAATTAAATACAATTAAGGTGCTTGTTGATTCTAATTCCTTCCACTGCATGTTTGTACATTACATCAGAAGTTAACCCAAAGCCTAGGAGAAGCAAAAGAACTAGAACTATCAAAAACTTTGGGAATGATTTCCAGGCCTATAACGTAGAGAAAGATCCTAAAGACCTAAAAGAAGCCCTATCCTCTGTAGATGCCAACTTATTTCAAGAAGCTATAAATGATGAAATGGACTCTCTTGAGTCAAATATAACTTGACACTTAGTACACCTACCCTCGGGTTGCAAGGCAATAGGATGCAAGTAGATCCTAAGGAAGAAGCTTAGACCTGATCAAACAATGGACAAGTTAAAAGCCAAGATAGTAGCAAAAGGCTTTAGATAGAGAGAAAACATAAACTTCTTTGACACCTTCTCCCCGGTCACTAGAATTACCTCAATCCTTGTATTGTTTTCTCTCAATTTCCTATATAAACTCATAGTATATCAGATGGATGTAAAGACCACTTTCCTAAACGGTGAACTTGAAGAAGAGATTTACATGGAAGAACCTAAGGGTTTCATAATCCAAGGTTTGCAAGTTAGATAAATTTCTTTATGGACTAAAACAAGCTTTTTAAGCAATGACATAAAAAATTTGATAACCTAATCCTGTCTAAAAGTTTCAAAGTCAATGAAAGTCACAAATGCATCTACTATAAGTTTAAAAATAATATTTCCAAGATCTTATGTTTGTATGTAGATGATTTGTTAATCTTTGAATCGAACTTGTAAGTTATAAATGGTGTGAAATCCATGTTGAGTGCAAACTTCGATATGAAAGACTTGGGAGAAGTGAGTGTAATCTTAGACATAAAAGTAACTAGGTCTAAAAAAGTATTTCTTTAGATCAATCTCATTATATAGAAATGATTCCAAAGAAATATAATTATTTTGAATGTAAACTAGCATGTACTTCTTATGACCTTAGTGTTAAGTTGTTCAAGAACACTGGTGATAGTGTTAATCAATTTGAGTATGCGAGCATCAAAGGTAGTCTCAGATACGTTGCTGATGTTGGGTTTTATGTCCTAAAACTCACAGTTTGTAAAATGATAAACATTTTCTATTATCAATATACTTGTTATTGATCTCATAAATTGTATGAAAGTCTAAATTCAATCAAATAAGACCCATGACTATTGTATGGGTAATTTAACTTTATATGGAGACATAAGAGTGGATCCGGTTTGAGTAAATATTCAAAATGATCTATGGTACATGAATGAGGTTGAGTACCTTATTCTGGTAACACCATTAGATGCGGCCTACTTTATAGTTGTTATAAAGAGTTGCAAAGTGCTACATACGATGTGATCCTAATTCGTACATGTTATGACATGAGGAATGGGGGCGTCCTATGTAATGAGTTTGCATAAGATCAGGACTAAGAAATAAGTCATTCTTACTTTATAACACTTTTTACTGTTTAAGACTGACTATTTCACCTAGATAACCTAGGTAACTAAATCTTAATCCTGAGCTAACTATGAACTCTTGTTTATTCGGGATTGCCCTTAGATTTTCATAGTTGAGGGTTGGCTCAACAGTGCCGGCTCAATAAGACTCCCATTTCAAGGGTCAAACCGGATAGATAGCTAGGGACATAGGGTGCAAGAAGGAGTTCACACCTACCCCGTTTAGAGATAGAAGAAAGGTTTTTCTCTCAAGTACTGAATCTAGGTCTTGAACAAGGGGCCTCACCCTCTCACTAGGCTGAGAGAGTTCTGTTTGGTGATTGGATCACAAACCAGTTGTTCATTAGAGGACCAATAGGGACTTAAGAAATAAGACGTAATCTCGAGAGTAAAACAGATATTTGACCCAACTGTTATTATGAACAACCTGTGAAGGGTCGACTTGCTGATTATGGTTAAATCATGTGGACATAATATATCTACAGTGAGGGGAATGCAACTATGGGCGTTAGTAGAGTGGTCCATTAGTTAACGAATGGAAATTAATTTGGTCTAATGAGTTTAACCAATTAATCTCGGATCGTTGGAGCCCATGATCTATAGGTCCGCGAGGTCCCCTACTAGCTCGTAATGGACTAGCTCTAGAATAACGTGATAAGTTAATTTGAAACGTTCAAATTAAAATTAAGGGAATTAGTAATTATATGAGATATAATTATGTTTAATTTTAGAATTAAAAGAAATAGGAGAATTTATATATTTAAATATGATTTAAATATAGAAAGATGAATATGTGTTAAAATTAATTTAATATTTAATATTAAATTAATTAAGTTTTATTTATTAATTAATTGATTTATGAAATTAATTAATTTTTCATTTTTAAAATCAAATAGATTTTTTAAATCAAATTTTGGTTTTTGGATAAAATTGAAAAATTGAAAAACTAAAACACTTAAATGGAAAAATGGTTTTTTCCATTATCCATCTTTGAACTAGCTCACACATGAAGCAATATTTTGCTTTGTCTTCTCCAAGCATGAGCTGCAACTCATGTAGCTCTTTTCTTTGCATGTTGATTTGCAATATAATGAGAAGATAGGAGTGAAAATCGGGCCTGAAATCTACAGAATTTTGAGAGAAAATTCGGTTTGAAGAAGAGTTCTTCAACAAAGGTTGCTACAGTGAGCTTTTCTCCTTTATCCCTTGATTCAAGCTTGTTTTGAGTCCCACAACTCAATCTAGAGTACCAAGAGAATAGTAGGGAAGATCTTGAGGTGGTCTACAACAAGATATGGAGAAGATTGCAGCTGGAGAAGGGTCTTTGAAGAAGTTCTACAAGAGGTATGTCTTGAAACCTATTTTTCTGCAAAAGCATGCTTTATATTTTGCCAAAATTAGTAAATTTGAATGCTTCGATGATCCTTGTGCTTCCGCTGCAATTGATACAATCCTACAGCTGACTGCACTAGGCCGATATAGCTTATGTTATAGGATTACTTTCTAGGTTTACAAGCAAACCTAGAATAGAGCATTGAAATGCTATAGAAAGGGTTATGAGGTACTTGAAGAAAACCCAAAACCTAGGATTATATTATCAGAAGTTTCCCATTGTCTTAGAAGAGTTCAGAGATGCTAACTGGAACTCCCTCTCAGATAATTCAAAGGCTACTGGTGGCTATATTTTTCGCGTAGCAGGCGAAACTGTCTTTTGGAAGTCCAAGAAACGGACTATTTTAGCCTAATCTACGATGGATTCGAAAATGATAGTACTAGCAACAACTAGCGAAGAAGCAAGTTGGCTTAGTAGTTTGCTATCAGAGATTCTTGTTGCGAAATCGATAATTAAAGAACACAAAACGAACGTAGAGTAGGGAAGATCGACACATAGATATACGTGGTTCACTAACAGTGTGTTAGCTACGTCCACGGGCAGAGGGAGAACAATATTATTTCGAGAGAATGTTTTCAGAATTACATAAAAAAACAGCGCCTCTAGGTTAGAGAGTTTATATATCGCACTACTCTAAACCCTAGGGTCAAAATCGTAAATAACTGCAAATAAATAAATATGTTGAATACAAAATCTGAATAGGTTGACCCCCGTACTATTGTTCGAAGCGCCAGCAAACTGATTCAAGGCATTTCAACAATTCCCCTATGGAAAAAACCAGTACCGGTCATATTGATCTATTGCGATAGTACTATAGCAATCACAAAAGTTTAGAACCATTATTACAATGAAAAGAGACGACAAATACGTCGTAAACGTAGTACTATTAATGAGTTTTTCACTACTAGTGCAGTTAGAGTAGATCACATATGGATTGATGAAAACTTGACAGATCCTTTGGTGAAAGGACTAGCCAGAGAGAGTTTTGAAAACTTCAGAAAAGATGGGACTCATGCCTATAGAAAGATGAATCACGTGTGAGGAAAACCCAACTTGTATACTTGAGATTCCAAGAAACAAATTCAACGGGTAATAATTGATCAGAAATGATATAGAGTGAATCATGCTAAAACGAACACAAAGTTCTCTTCCTATGACCTAGAGTCTGAACAAGATATCCTAAAGCGTAAGAAAGGTTGAACTTTGTTCTTAATAAGATTTATACTTGATATCAAGTGGCGTACCTAGCTATATAAATACTCCTGATAGACTCACCTATGTGAATGTGGAAGTAAGGATCACTTCCTATCGAATTTTAGGCAAATTCTCTAAAGCGTTCGCTAAACCGAGATACACGTGCTAGGCTTTAAAGCACAAGTTATCGAACTACACCCTAATAATGTTGTGTATGAGATGTTGTTAGAGGTAGAGTTCAAAACCAAGAATTACTCTAGTATATTCTAAATCATCTTCACTATGTAAAAGTTCAATGTGTAAGACACCTTTACTTATGCACAATATTGTACAGACTAAAATTACTCGATGTAAAAAATGTTTTCTTGTATTTTGAAAAGTTTTTCAAATGGGCGATTTTTGGTGAAAAATTTTAATAAATGAAAGATAAGCTTTTTTTTAATCTGACGTTGCTTAGTTTATCACATGAAACCTCTCTTATAACCCCCATCTTGAGTTATGGGTTTGAGCTCCAAGGGGTACCCATGTTTTAGAGGGGTTAAGAGACATGCAAATGTGGGTATGGTAAACATCCCACACATGCGTGCTCCGTCACCATCGTCCGTCCCGTTGGTGGGGCATGGCGTGGTAAGGGGAGGCGCATAATGCATGTGTGTATGTGAAATTGTTTTTTTATTAAAAATAATAATAAAATTTTATTTATTATTATGATTATTATTATTATTTCTTTATTTTTTATTATTATTAAAAAATAAAGAGGAATTCTTCAGTCTTCAGTCTTCTCGCATGCGCTTCTTACGTGTGGCCCTTGCGCACGTTCCACAGTTACGCGTGTTCTTCTCCCCATTCGTTTTGCGCAACTGTTGGCCTTCAAGACCTATAATTTGTGTTGAGTTTCATCAGTCTCAACACAATTCATTTCTCTCCTTCTCTTTGTTATCGAGTGCCTCATATTCTCTCTGTTTTTGTGATTGTTTCCTATTTCCCGAGCAAATAGTTGAAAGGGCGTGAGTTTTTCGGATGTTTCAGTGCAGTTCCATTCAAGACAGTATATCTAGGTTGTTTCATATTGGGGACGTTGTGGCCGTTGTTGAACTGCTTGCACAAGGGGTAGAGCCGCAAAACGTCTTAAAGAGGGGGAGCTCCACGACTCAGCTTGTAACAATTTTTTATTTTTCAGGTTAATTTTTGATGTCGACATCCGATATTGTTCGATCACAGTTGTCTTCTGTCCACTGGAGGAGTCGTTCCAACACCTTTAAACCATAACAACAGGTGATCTTTGCTGATGGAACTTTCGTTGATGGAAGCATAAGTGAGCTTTCTTGCGATGGACCTCTAAGAGAGCATTTTCAATCTTTTGCCAAGTTTATGCTATTTCTGTGTAATTTAAACTCAATGCATGCAATGACTTCATTTTATTAATTTTTGTTAAATTACAAGTTTAGTCCCCAAACTTTTAAGTTTGTGTCTATTTGAACCTTTAATTTTAGGAAAATTTCTAATATGTTTAGACATTATTAAATTTCAGAGCCTATTAGACATAAAATTGAAAGTTCAAAAACCTATTAGATAGAAAATTGAAAGTTCAAGGACTTGTTTGAATCTATTTAAAGTATAAGACCATATGAAGCATAAACATAAAAGTTTAGAGACTAAACTTGTAACTTAACCTAATAGTTTTAAAAGTTTAAATTTTATTTTGTTCTAAACTTTCAAATTTGTTTCATTTTGGTCTATAAACTTTTAGAATATTTTGAAGTTTTAGTCAAGACTTTCTAATTGGTTTTATTTTGGTACTTGATTTTTCAAAATGTCTATTTTAGATTCTGAAATTTGTTTTATGTTCATTTTGGTACGTCACTTATAAGTTAATAATCATAGTGGGTAGGTTATATATTCAATGAAAATTGTATTTGGTAACAAAATATATTTATGTATTTGCAATCGTGGATTTAATTTTTAGACTTTGCACATATATTAAAAGTCGAATTCTTATCCCAACCATGGCTTGGTTTTTTTTCCTTTCTACCAATCTCTCTCCCACTAACTATTTCTTTCCTATATTTTCTTCATCACATCTTTTTTTTTTTTTAGTTTTAGTTTTTCAATCTTCTTAAATTTATTCTCTCTATATCTAATTTATAGGTTTATTTATTTATTTATTTATTTATTTCTCTTTTTTCTTGTTTTGGGTTTTGTTAGATTTTGTTGTATTCTTAATATTTATTTTCATTTGGTTTTTTAATTAAGATAATCTCATTTTATTTTTATTTGATTTGTGAACATTTTTATTCTAATTTAGGTTATAAATTGATATACAAAATGTAAACAAGATTAGTTGAGAAAACACATCAACTAATAACCGCACCAATATTTCAAAAGCTAACTTTACTAAAAAGAGTTCAAATAATATATCAAGTGTATCAAATGTACATCATTAGTGTATCAAGGGATATCAAGTATACATAAGTAGTGGATCAAGTGTCATCAAATGTATCAAGTTGATCAAGTATATATCAAGTATATCAAATGTATCAGATATATAAATGTGTATCAAGCAAGGATGAAAAATATTGTTATTGATGTAGATATCTGTAACTCAAATTTACAAATATATTGATGGATATTCTGAGAAAAATCACGAATATCACGAAAAAATTACAAAATTATTGTGAACTTTTAAGAAAATGTGTATTTAAATAATAAAGTATGACTTTAAGCATATAAATCAATAATTATAAGCCTAATATGATTGCTAATGAAATAATAGATAATAGTGAAAATAAAAAAAATGATTATGGAATAATGTAGAGAGATAATAGTTTAGGAGTTTACAATTAAGTGAATTAGTGGTCTAGTTTACAATCAAGCATGATCTATTTAGTTCAAGAGCAAATCCATCTAGTTTATAATCAATATTTTCCATTAAAAAATGTGTATATTTTTTATAGCTTGTAGAAATTCAAGCTATTGTAGCCTTTTATTTAGAATCATGAGGGCTAATAAGCAGAATATGTGTCAATAACACCAAGAATTCATATGGAAAAGTGAGCTTGTGACAACCAGCACCAGAAATCCTCTTCAACCTCATATCATGCATTATTATGCATCAAAGCGTCTATTTTTGCAGTCATTGCAGGAATTGACCGCATGCGTCGACCTCAGACTACTGCAAGAATAATCGCATGCAAAGGTTCATAAAGACTAGTTCGCCACATGGAATGTTGCGTCTACAGTGATCATCATAATGGAAGATTGATTGCCAAGTGGGTGGAATGCATTGACACTTCAGGAGAAACAAGCTTGAATGCATACTTTTGGAGTATCAACAAGATAAGGTGATGCTGACATTTCCCATACCGCAACAAAGGTAGCAGTGAGTCAGAACGCAATCATCAATACTGTCGATGTTTGAACTCTATAAATAGCGCATTGGATCTTCATTTCAAACCATCCGAGTTTCTGCTCTAAGTCAAATTCTTGCGATCACAGATGAGATTATGAGCAAGATACTTTTTGAGGATTCTTCACCTCCACAGCCCTTTCCGAGTGATGATCGGAGTTTCATCAGAGATAGAGCTCGAGAGAGACTTCATCATCCATCCATGGCACCATCAACAGCCTTGATGCATTTAGGTTGAAAAGCAAAAGATTACTTACATCCAACCCTCCACCTCTCCTCTTATCTTTGTATTGTATTACATTTCGGCTTAAGACATTAATACATTTTGTAATCAATGCATCTCTTAGTTCCTTCAGCTCTATCTTCTTCATCTTCTTCCTCTTTATCATCGTTTACATTCATCACTTAGTTATCAAAGGCAGTCGTATACTCAGTCATGCAGCTTAGAGATAGGACACATATAGCAACCCATCGAGAGGTGTGCGTTGCGTGAGTATAGTGAGTTAATCCCATCCGCTTGGTGTGAGGATGTCGTAACGATTGTCTATGAGTTGATTAGTTGCAACCAACTGGCCGAGAGGGTAAGTAGTGGAACACACTAAAGCAAAGTAAGCATTGTTCCTAGAGATAGGAACAATCTTATATTCGATGCAACCATGCATTATAGAGATATAAGCATGTGGCTGCCATCGAGAGGTGTGCGATGCGATAGTGTGATGAGCTGGGATTACTCGAGTGACCAAACATAATGAAGTAACCTTATTATGTGTTAGTAGTTTCTGCATCTCTACCAATTCTCATAGTTAAACTTCCATTGCTCAATCTATTTAGTTAGGAGTAGGAGTAGCGCATAATACATTAACTTCTGTCTTTTTACTTTTTTCATCGCCTCAAACGCATTACTTCATAAACATTATTTAGTTACAAGTCCCTGTGTTCGACCTCGGATCATCCCGAGAAAGAAAGAAAGAAAACTTGTGATAGGAACGCAAGATCATTGCATGCGAGCTTAACGCATATTTCATATTTTTTAGTCCAACACATGACCGTCGATGCATGGAGATTAATGCATAACATAAGACAAACATATTTGTTCTCTCTCCTTTTTCAATCAACAAGTTTTTGGCGTCATTCTCGGGGACTTGGCAGCTAATAGTTTGTTAAGTTTTGTATTTTCGCAGGCACCCTTTTAGTCTTGGGCGTATTGTAGCTTGTGCGACCAAGTTGCAAACGATATATGAGTGAAGAAGATGCGCTGAAAGTCAATATTGACCTCGAGATAAAAAAGGCTATCTGTCGCACAAGCTGGAAGCAATCTTAGAAGCACGTCAACCAACATGCGGCCAACAAATGCTAGAAGCTCCGATGGTCAGGACAACGAGTTCCTTGATCTAAGCAGTCGAGTTTAATCTCCTGCATGGAAGACTCCTTGTGGTGGTTTCACTCCAATTTCTCCAAGGATGTCTTCTACTTTATCTTTACTTTGCTTTCCCAGTTAGCTTTAGTTTGTTTATTTAATTATCTCTATTTTGGATCTCCACTTCAAACCATCCGAACTTCTGCCCTAAAGCAGATTCTTGTGATCACAAATGAGAGCATGAGCAAGATTTTTTTTTAGGATTATTCACCTCTATAACCCATTCCGAGTGACAACTAGAGTTACGCTAGAGATAGAGCTCGAGAGAGACTTTTCCACCATCCATCCATGGCACCACCAGCAGCCTTGACACATTTCAGTTAAGTTAGTGGTCTAGTTTACAATCAAGCATGATCTATTTAGTTCAAGAGCAAAATCCATCTAGTTTATAATCAATATTTTCCATTAAAAAATGTTTATATTTTCAATATATTATAAGAAGTAAAATCATTTAAAACAAAAAAAAGTTGGAAAAAAATATAGAGATAGAAAAGAACAAGTGGTATAAAAAGAATTGAGATTATGAACTAAATTTTTTTTTTTAAAAAAAAAGAACAACCAAATATAAATTATATTATATATAAAATAGGAGTATGTAGTGAGAGAATTATAAATAAAAACATATAAAAGGTGAAATGATGATTGCAAATGTGAGAGAAAAATACACTATAAATTATATAAAAAAAGGAATATAATATAATAAACAATAAAAAGAACTAGAATATGAAAAAGGGAAAATAAACAAGTAAAAGAAGAGCGAACAATGAAACATGAATTGGGGAAAAAAATATTGCCTTGGGTAAGAATTGAAGTGTACCATCATGTTAAGGCATACTCCCTAACAAATGATCCCTAATTCATCTTGCTGTTGAAGATGAATGTGAGAGCATCATGCTTGAAATGTATGGACGGTTATCCGAATGTCTCACGCAATGACTCCATAATCTCCCGTGCATTGACCACGATCTCATGCTTTTTAGCCAAGATTTCAGTTAAGTTTGTCAAAATATAGACTAGAACCTTATCATTGGCCTTGGTCCACCTGTCATGGGCATCACAAATATTTCGTGATGCAGTGAGTCTAGAGGCTGGAGGACATTCCTCTGTTAGAACAAATTTGAGGTCGTCGATGACCAAGATGGTGTTAATCGTATTTTTCCATGTGGTGTAATTCTCACCGTTTAATTTATCAGCATCAAATAATGAGATTACAACGCTAGTCATTATTTCTAAATTTGCTAAAACAAATACAAATTATTTATATTTGATATAATTGCATAATTAAATTAAAGAGATCAAGTTTTAGACAAAATAATGAATACTAATGACATTTTATTTTGCAAAATACTTCAATGATTTAGAATAAATGTCACCTCAGGGTGTACAGTTGCTCTTTTACTAAATTGAGAAAATCTCACCCAAGAATTATGCTAGAATAACTCTTATTCCTATAATGCTTAGTTATCATTGATTTGGTCAAGAAATCATTAACTTCTGTAATGTTTTCTTGTAAGTGTAACCCTTTATTTTCAATGCTATAGTCCCGTCCCAATAAGCTTGCCTTAGGGAAGGACAATATTGGTCCAATTAACTATAGTGATCTTATCCATTTCTAAAGTTCACTCTGTCTCTTTCCATGCAAATACCTTCCTAAGGGGACATTTCTAGGGTGCCACGAGACTGAGCATGGAAGATTATCATAAACTAATTAAGGGGACCGTAGGATGTGTTAACACACGTCATGCTCCCACGTACTATAAACCCTTTCACCATTCATCTTGATATTGACCCATGAAAATACCTTCATAAGGGAGGATGCACCACGAGGCCGAGTATAGATCTCAGGTGTGAACTTTTAGGGAGAACGTGAGTGGAAAAGTGACATGTCATATACATCTTTTTTCTCCTACTAAAGCGTTTTAAAACTTTGGGGTTATTAACTTAGATAAATCCAGCTAATTAATTTAGTTAAGTCATTGTTAATTTGCTCAATATAACATTTATATTGAATATTTTAACAATATATGATTTTATTTATTAAACACTTTAATAAATCTAATCATTTATTGCATGCTTATAAAATATTTGTCTAAATTCACCTTATAGATCAGTTCCTAAGTAGGGGTATTCTGTTTCTATCAGTTTCAATACCCCAGTCTTAGATAGAACCTTCCTTAGACAAAGGTCCCTTAAAGATAATTATTTTAATCTTTTATTATTTCTCTTAATTCTATTAAAAGAAAAATAAAAGCTTAATCTATTTCTAATCATATCATAAACAATTTAATATAATTCTAGGTGAATTAATTTTAAACCATTTAAAATTAATTAAGACATATGTTGGCATGCAACTCTTGATTATAGATTTTAATTTCTATCTCATTAACTATATAAATTTTACAAATTATTGAATTAATAAAACTATAACATCTACTGATGACAATAATTTAATATAATAATTATATTGACTAAGTAATGTCATGTTGCATGCATTTTTAATTTCATTAACAAACATTATATAACAATTATATTAAGTTATTAATTAAACATGCTTTTAATTATACATTAAGAAAATAATATAACATTTATATTATGAACATACATACTATATTACATACAACATGCATGTGCATACTTTAGGAATAACCTAAACTTTAATATAATATTTATATTTAAATATGATGCATGATTATGCTTAACCTATGGCGGTGTTTTAAATCTATATGGCATACAATATGTAATATAAAAATAATATAATTTAAACATCAATCACATGCATATTAGACTATATTATAAGCATTAATAGATCGATATTAGGCATCTTAAACAAATAATTAAATTAATATAATCGAGTTATATTGATTTAATAATAAGATAATATAAATGACATAAAATTAAAAGAATAAATAGTTGTTGGACTCGAACACTACATCAAAATGTGTTGAACCGATCTAAATAAGGTTGAACCGGACAGAACCAAGCTGAACCAATCGAACCATAAGTCTCCTGCGCGAACCAGCTTGAACCGTGCATTGCACAACTGAGATGAACAGCTTTGCAACACTTCAGTCTTCACCAAGAACAGCAATCAAGAGAACATAGAGAAATGCAATTGAGAATGATAGATTAAGAGAGATGGCAAAATTCTCTTTCTATGTTTTTTAATGCAGAAACTAATGAAATACACAAGAATGCAACGGAAGAAAACAGAATCAAAGCACTCTAATTACATTTAATTTGAGTTATAAAGCATGAAAAACACAATTTCAGAAATGGATTTCAAGATAAATACCTTTTGATGAATTCTTCAAATTCCAAGTTGTTCTTCATTCCAATTCAGCTCCAAATCAACTATGGACCCCGAAGAGATCTTCTCTACTATTTTCAGTCTTGAATTTGAGTGGTAGAACTTAGATTTGAGTGAATTGGGTAACTGATTTTGTGGGTTTGAAGAGAAAGAAGAAGTTGAACCGTAAACCTTTTTCCAGCCTTTAGTCTCAGTCCATCCCTCTCCTCTTAGTAAATTAAAGGTGTTTTGTACTTCAGCAGCATGCAAGCAACATCAACAATGCATTTGGCCAGCAGCTGCTATCTCAATTTAGTGGGATTGTCATCAAACATGAAGACTACACCTCATGCTAGAAAGAAAATGGGATAAAGCCACTTTCTCTAATTTTCCACTTTTAATTTCAAAATTTCAATTTATTTTAATTAATTCTGAATTAACTAAAACCTGATTTAATCAATTCATAATTTGATTAAATCAAAATATAATTTCTTAAATTGAATAAAAATTGGAATTAATTTGATTTTATAATTAATTAAACATATTTAATTAATTTAATATCAAATATTAAATTAATCATACCTCTAATTTTAAATATGAATCCTATTCATGTAATTAATATTTAAATCAACATTTAAATATTATACACTCACCAATTTCGTTTAATTTCAACAAATTAAACGTTAATTATATCGAATATAATCATGCAAACCCTAATTTAAATTTGAACTAATTCAACTCAAAACCCTAATTTCAAATTGATATTATTCCAAATTCACTCAATTTAATAATTCAAAGTATTCATGTTTTACGAACAAGTAGAGGGACCTTATGAACCTACAGATCATGAGCTCCAACGATTAAGATTAATTGGCTAAACTCTTTAGACCGAATTAATCAGTATTCGTTAACTATCAAGTCACACCACTATAGCTCAATAGTTGCACTCTCCTCACTGTAGATATATTTGTATCTACATGATTTAACCATAACTAGTAAGTTGATCCTTCACAGGTTGTTTGAATACCGACTGGGTCAATGTGTTGTTTTACCTTCGATATTATGTCTTGTTCCTTATGTTCCAACTGATCCTCTAATGAACAATTGGTTTATGATCAAATCACTAAACCAGATCCCTCTCGAGCTAGTGAAAGGGTGGGGCCCCTTGTTCAAGACCTAGATTCAGTACTTAAGAGAACGACCTTTCTCCTATCTTTAAATCAGGTAGGCATAAACTCTGTCTTGCACTCTATGTCCTCAACTATCTATCTGGTCTTACCCCTGAAATGGAAGACTTATTGAGCCGACATTGTTGAGCCAACCCTTACCCATGAAAATCTAAGGATAATCCTGAATAAACAGGAGTTTATAGTTAGCTCAAGATTAAGGTCGAGTTACCTAGGTCATCTAAGCGAACTAGTTAGTCTTAAACAGTAAACAGCGTTATAAAGAATGAGTGACTTATTTCTTGGTCTGATCTGATGCAAACCCATTGCTTAGGATGCCCCCACTCCTCATGTAAATATATGAACGAATCTGAATCACTTCGTTTGTAGTATCTTTACAACAACTTGTAATAGCTATAGGGTAGGGCGCATCTAATGGTGTTACCAGAATAAGGTACCCAATCTTAATCATGTACTATAGACCGTTTTAGCTATTTACTCGAACTTGATCCATCTTTATGTCTCTACATAAAGTTCAAGTATTCATATAATAGCCATGTATCTTAGTTTATTGGATTTCGACTCTATGAAAGAGATTCAATACCTTTATTGAAGATGAAGAAATATTGAATAACATCTTTTATTGATAATAGAATATGTTTAACTTTTACAAACTGTGAGTTTTAGGACATTAGACCCAACAGAAACTAACATGAGGGGAAAGTAATCTGCTCATCTCACTCTCCACTCCCCTGCATAACTATAAGGGATTTATTATAAATTAATTAATTTATTTATTTAATAGAAAATTTTCACGGATGGAAAAATATCAAACTATTTACAAAAATAGCAAAAAAATACTGATAGACACTGATAGATATCTATCAGCGTCTATCACGTAGCATCAATGACTTCTCATGGCTCAAGAGGTGTTCACTCATAGGAATACTACGATGTATTGTTCATTAGAGGAATCAATGGAACTTAAGAAGTTAGATGTAACTACAGGGGCAAAATGGTAAATTGGCCCAGCTGTACTTATGAGCATCTATGAAGGGTTATCGTACTGTTGACCGGTTATATCCGATGGACACAGAAATATATCTATGGTGAGAAGAGTTCAGTTGTCGATCTTTAGTAGAGTGTCCGGCAGTTAACGGATGGTGGATCTCGTGGCTAAAGAATTTAGTCAGCTATTCACGTATTGTTGGATTTTCAAGCTATAGGTCCATAAGGTCCCCTTGGTAGCTCAATGGAGTCAAATTGAGAATCAGTTTTTGGGTCAGTTTGAAGTGTTCAAATTGACAAAGGGGAGTTTGATTATATATGATATGATTAAACTGGTTCATTTATATATGATATAGTTGAGATGATGTATAAGATATATTAATTGGAGGAATTGATGTAAATATGATTTATATCAAGTAAAGGAGAAAAGAATTATGGTTTCAATGTTGCATATGATGTGATATTAAAATTATAGGGTATAAATATAATATGATAAGTTAGTTATTATATTTATTTATAATTAAAACAATTATTATTATATTTATTTATAATTAAACATAATCCATCTGTATGTTTCTACATACATGTTTAAACTACAGAAGATAACTTTGGATGTTAGTTTATTAGTTTGTGGGTTAATGCTACTAAATGTCGAATAAAACATCTCATGTTTTATTAAATAAATAAAATTGTTTGTACATTACAATTACAAAATACAGAACCCATGAGATTTAAGGCATCAACTCCAACAATAATTACACCTAGCCAGCCTTCACTTGATGGTTGAAACAACCCCCAACAAAGTATGATAGACAGCTTACTTCACTTCCGAAAGGTAAACTTGCTTTCCTGCCTATGCTGTACTTTTTATTTACCCTTCTAAACATATGATCTTCGTAGGGATATGTAAGCTTAATATTGGCTACTTAGAGAATGGTTCATGAGCTCAACCATCTTCATGCAAATATTGTGCCACTGAAGGACTATAAGCAACTGCAAAGCCGTTGTTCCAAGTCTGATGAATCACTTCTTCGCGTGAAAGAACGAGTTTGATCCCTTCAAGCTAAACTAGATGAGATGCAGAGCAACCTGGCCATAGCTCAATCCAAAGCGGAGAAGCTTGAGAAAAAACTAACTATTGTTAAGTCTAAGCTAGTTGATCATGTCTTCCTCTCCTCCAAACACAAGGAGACCTCAAAGTACTTTGACTTGGAAGACCAAGCCATAGAGGCTGGCGTTTCTTGGTTAGCCCGAACAACTAATGATCTATCGAGACTTAGATTTCAACTTTCTGAATGTCGAATACCAAGAGCTCTACAATGCTTCTAAGGACTGTAATCATCCTAGTATGAACGTTGACTTACGCGGCGATATCGACATGGAGAACATTTTCAATGATGTTCCTAATGACTCCACCTCTGAATCATGATTCCCATTACTCTTTTTTCTTTTTTTGTCTTTTCGCATTTGTTACTTCTACATTCCTTTGGAATTATTTTGTACTTTTGTCTTGGATGACAATGAATTGTATTTTTTTAAGTATATTTATTTATCATTCTACCTACTTGCCCTTATACTCAAACAAATTTGACTAAAAAATGGCAAATAAAGATAAATTGATATTGAGAATTTCATAGGAAAGAGTCAAAACAATTGTAGAAAAACAAAATGGATAAATAATCAAAGAAAATATTTTACTGGCAATAATACTTAGGATGCTCCATATTCCATCAACGAGGCAAGCTTTTTTCATTCAGGTCACCTAAGCTATAGGTTCCAGGTCGAATAACCTTTGTCACTTGATAAGGGCTCTCCCAATTTGGTCTTAAGGCTCCGTTGCCTGGATCCTTAGCATTAGGCATGACTCACTTAAGAACAAAGTCATCTACTCTAAATCTTTGTTTATACACACGTGAGTTATAATATCGAGCTACCCGATTTTTATGCTCCGCAACCTAAAGATGTGCAGTCTCACGGTGTTCTTATAAGAGATCTAGATTTAACTGGAGTTCCTCATCATTCTTAGTTAGATTAAACTACTCAACTCTAAGTGATGGAATTTTAATCTCTACCGGCACTATAGCTTCTACCCCAAACGCAAGAGAAAAGGGAGTTTCATGAGTAGAAGTTTGTGATGTCGTCTAGTAGGCCCACAACACATTTGGCAGCTCTTCAAGCCATAACCCTTTTAATCCTTCCAGCTTAGCTTTGAAATTTCACTTGATGATTTTATTGATACCCTTTACCTGTCCATTAGCTTGCGGATGGGCTGGAGATGAAAAGTAATATTTGATACTAAGATCAGCACAAAATTGACAAAATGTTGTATTATCAAATAGACGACCATTTTTTTAAACGGTACATGTGGTATACCGAATCGACATACGATATTCTTCTAGATGAAGTTGGTTATTTTTTGTTCAATAATTGTCACTAGAGCTTCAGCCTCTGCACATTTAGTGAAATAATTAACGGCAACAATAGCAAACTTGGTCTGGCCTTTGCGGGGAGGAAGTGGTCCAATCAGGTCGACTCCCCACTACGCAAACGACCAAGGGCTCATAATATTCGTATTAGGCTCGGGAGGTTGCCTAGGTACAATTTTTAAGCTCTGACATCGGTACAGGACGTGGTGAATCGATGCACATCTCAAGTTAGGGTGGGCCAATAATAAACTTACCAAATTATTTTCTTTGCGAGGGATCGAGCTCCAAAGTGATTGCCACATACTCCCTTGTGAATTTCCCACATGATGTAATCTGCCTTGCTCTATACCACACTTTAGAAAAGGGAGAGGATAACCTCTCTTGTATAGCCTGCCATTACTTATTACATAATGGCCAGCCTTGCATCTTAGCCGTCGAGCTTCAACTTTGTCATTTGGTAATACCCCTCTTCAAGATACTTAACCAAGAGGGTCATCTAATTGTGATCCTCGACCTAGGCTTGGTCCTCTATCTCCATGGCTTCCTCTCTCAATATGTTGGGTGCATTTTGAACCTCTATAGGTACCATTCTACTAAGCTCAGCGTCATAAGCCACCGCCAACCTGGCTAAAGAGTCAGCGTTGGCATTCTGAGATTGTGGTATTTGGCTTATCACAAATTTCTTAAATGAGCTCAGCATCTTTCTCACCTCCACCAAATAAACAACCATTCTGTGCTCATTGGTTTGGTACATCTCAACCACTTGATTGACTTTTAGTTGAGAATCATTGAAAATAATTAGATTGGTAACACTAACTCAAATAGCTAGTTACATTCCCACCAAAAGTGATTTATATTCTGCTTCATTGTTGGAGGGTCGAAACATGAACCTCAAAGCATACTCAAGTCGTCCTTCTTCTGGTGACAACAACAACAAACACGCTCCGCAACCTTTTCTATTGGATGACCTGTCTACATAGAGTTTCTATGGAGGTTCATCGTAGCTCTTGGCATCATGTGATGTTTCCATCATGCACACTTCCATATTGTCACCAAATGAGGCATAAAGAGTGAACTCAGGGACGAAATCAGTTGTTTCCCTTTCATTGTAGCTCGATGACAAAACTGGATGTCGAATACACCCAGCTCAACCACCCATTTCATCCATTTGCCTGACGCCTTTAGCTTTTGCAGCACCTGTCACAACGGAAAATTGGTCAAAATTGTTTCTGCCCCTACCATTGATTTGTTGGTGTAATACTGGTGACTGTCATCTTTCATCCTCCTTGATTAAGACTAAATTAACTACAGAATCAGACACATCAAGATACAGAAAAAGTTCTCCGTTGGGCACGGGCTTGGAAAGGAGTAGGACTTGTTGGGGTTGATGCCCTAAATCTCGTGGGTCATGTAGTTTATAATTGTAATGTACAAACAGTTCATTTATTTAATAAAATATGAATGTTTTATTCGACATCTAGTAGCATTAACCTACAAACCAATAAACTAACAATCAAGGTTATCTTCTGTAGCTTAAACATGTATGTAGAGACATGCAGGTGATCATGTTTAAGTGATAACCTAAATGGTCTATAGTAGATGGATAAGATACCTTATCCTGGTGACACTACGAATACAACCCGCTTTGTAGATGTTACAATTGTTGTAAAGTGTTACAAATGATCTAAACCTGATCATTCATGTGGAGATATGTGAGCAGGAGTATTCAATACAAAGAAGTTTGTATAAGACCGGACCACGAAATGACTAGTCTCATTATATAATGTCGTTCTTATTTGAGACATACATTTCACTTGGATGACCATAGTGTTAGGGTTGATACCCTAAATCTCGTAGGGTCCTATAGTTTGTAAATATTGTTAAACAAACTCATTATGTATTTAATAAAATATATTTGATATTTTATTCATTTTCTATAAAATATTTGATATTTTAGTTGTGTTAACCACAAACCAATAAACTAACATCCAAGGTTATCTTTGTAACTTAAACATGTATGTGGAGACATACAGATGAATCATGTTTAAGTGATAATTGTCACTATGTATGGGAGGAAATAAATATTTGAATTATATATGATATAATTAAGTTGTTTCAATTATATGTGATATAATTGTCATAATGTATAGGAGGAAATAAATATGTGAATGAGATTCAAATATATTTTCTATGAATGGGATTCATAGTTGTTAAATTTAATATAAATATGATTTATATTAAATGTCATATTATAGAGAGAGAAAAATTATAGTTTATATTGTATGTGATACAATATTAAAACTATATGTTATATATTATATTTGATATAACATATAATTTAATATATATATATATACATAATATGATAAGTTAATTATCATATCTATATTTATATTATTATTATTATTTTAATAATAAGGAAGGGAGTTACAACTCCCTTCCCCATCTTTTCTCTCCACCCACATTAGTGTGTGGTGGTTATTTTATGGAAAGTTAAATAAAAAAAAATATTTTCTTCTTCTGGCTATTGTTGGTTGAATGATTGAGTGAAAAATAAAAATACAGAAGAGTTTTATACTTTATCTTGAGTTTATTGAGAGTTCTCAATCTTCCTCCTCGACATTAAGTTTTTCCTCTTAACCAAAATAGTCAGAGACCACCACTCCTGGGTTCTCACCTTGAAATACCAAGGTATCCATTGTGGTAGTGTTCGGTTTTGGTTCAAGGTTTATCTTGAAGAAGGTCTTCAAGAAGTTTGTGATCTGTTCCGGGGAAAACATAAAGAAAAAGGTCTTTAAAGGTGAGGTTTCTTGAAACCCTTTTCTTTTAAAGCATGTTGTAATTTAGCTGTACATGTTTATCTCTTTGTTTGTTTACTGTAAACTTTATATTTAATGAATTATGGAATTTGGTCGATTCGCTTCTGCTCAAAGTTCTCCTATTACAGTTCTTTCACATAGGTGACATGACCTGAATCCTGAGGTGAGTTGTGAACTTCTGCTTATGAAGACGGTTCTTTGATTTGTATGAGTGAGAATGGCCAGATCGCCGACTCAATAGGCCTACCATTTTGGGGGTTTGTCTTATTGGGGAGCTGGAAACACAGCTACACAAGATAAAGTTCACTTCTTCCCCAATATCTGGGTAAGTAGATAAATTGCTCCCTTAAGAGCTAATTACGGGGCTTGAACAATGTGGTGTCACACTCTCTCTTGGCCCGAGAAGGCTTTGATCATAATTGGACTATGAGTTATTGTTCATTAGAGGGATCAATGGTACTTAAGGAGTTAAATATAATTATAAAGGAAAACAGTAATTTTTGCCCAACTATACTGACGAGCAATTTGTGAAGGGCCATCGCACTATTGATGGGTTATATCTAATGGACACGAAAATATATTTGTAGTGCGAAGAGTGCAACTATCGATCTTTAGTAGAATGATCGACAGTTAATGAATGTTGAATAATTTAATTAAATAATTTTAATTAATTATTCAAGTACCATTAGAGCTTCAATCTATAAGTTCATAAGGTTCTCTTTATAGCTCAACAAGGATTTAATAAGGATCAATTTTGGATTAATTTGAAATGTTCAAATTAATTGAGAGAATTAATTATATGTTTTATCCAATATAACATATAATCTATAGTTTATATTATATCAAATACAATAGAATCTACAGTTTTTATTTCTCTCATTAATACATAGTGTTTAATATAAATCTCATTTATACTAAATTTAATTACATGAAACCAATTCACATAGTTAATATTTGAATCATATTCAAATATTTATTTTCTTTCAAATAAACTTTATATTAGAATGTATCAAATACATTATAATAATTATATATAATAATTAAGTTAAATTAATTATACCACATATAATGAATTCTTGCCTGTCACACAGTTGACCTGAGTTTGATCCCTGACAACAGCGTCATTTTGACAGAATCCATTTTGGTATCGTTTAATTCCTGGAAAGGACTACTAATCAAAAGAAAAGTTGTTACCGAACTACTCCTATCACTACTAAAACATAGCAACAATCGTAAATCCGAGTCGATCTGCAAGGAAGCGCGATTTGTTTCGTCAAGCCAATTTTCTAGCTAGAGTGGTAAATAGGGGGTATTGGTGTGGAAGAGATAAATGCGTGAAATTGAAATAAAAAGGGTAAATATAATCTAGGATAAGGTTCTGTCTAATTTCTAGAGTAAGAGGGAGTTTCTTATGCAATTTCTATCATGGAAAATCAATAATTAAAACAAATATTCAATTCTATGTATGCATGACTACTAAATTGATTCGACTTCATTAATCTCTACAAAGGCCAACAATCAATTAAACAAAAATCAATCAAGTATCCTAATTATTAATTAAGGTCGGAAAGACCATACCCTAATTAAACTATATGCTCTTAGTTCTACGGGTTCTTAACGATCATATAGAATTAAAAATCATATGCAATAAGAATGAAGATTCAATCGCGTCGATTAAATGTCAAAAAAATCCATATTCAATTAATCAAATTATTCTTCGAATCTAAATTAAACATACATTACCAAGATTCAATGTTAGCCTATAAATCTAAGCATTCACATCTAATCTTTTGATACCGGGGTAAATTCAAGCATAGACGAACACAAGGAAATGCGCAAGCTCGAAATTAACTAGTGGAGACATGCAATTATGATATGGTCATCAGTCCAACACACAAATGCAAATCCAATTACACCAAGATTCAAAGAAAACATATAATTGAAGAACAACAAATTTAATCACGAAATTCTCAAGAAATTAGACATAGGGCTCTTACTCAAAGAAATTAGATAGAAATTTCCTCTTATTTCATAGACAAATCTGAGATAAACATCTGATCTATTGATTACAACCAAAAATAAAAAGAAAAACTAACCTAAGGATACTAAAATTTGAAGGGAAAAGAAGCAGAATGAAGATCAATCTAGGCCTCCATCAATTCAACCCCAAATTCAGCATCCTTTGACCTAAAGGCGAAAAGACATATTTATAGTATAAATCACAACATTGCAACGCTAGGGACAACGTTGCAATGCTGCCCTATGTTTGGGCCAAAGAAAACGTGCGCGAGGACGGCTTAGGAAGAGTTACTCCAAGAAGAGCATTGCAATGTTGTTCACAGCGTTGAAACGCTATCCTGCACACAACCATTCTTTCTTCTGGTGTCAGGCAAGCATTGAGCCAAGGCAAGGGGTGAGTGTTGTGATGATGAAGCAAGGGCATTTTGATCTTTTTGCTCCTTTGAAACCCAGATGCTTAAATTGACTCCAATTTGCTTCAAATTAACCCCTTCAGCTCCAAATACTCGGTTCTACCTTTTGATTGCTTGGTACCTACAAAATAGAACAATAAACACATAAAATCCAATAACAAGTATGAATTAAGCTATATTAGCTCTTTTTGAGAGCTATCAAACACCCCCAACTTAATTACTCCTCGTCCCGAGCAAGGTAAAAACACACAATCATACAATCATGCATCACATGCTTGCTCTAGTTGCAAAGTTGCTACTCCAGTCTCACTAGTCAATTAGAATAAAGATTGCAATCAAGAACAAAATTCAATTACAATCAATCAATGAAGCACAATTTCAAGAATGATTCTTAATCTATTCATACATGAGTGAGCCTAGAGTCTCGCTAGTTAAGCTTGCACAGCCCAGAAAAGTTTTATAAGGTCCTCATCCCCTTTTTCTGCTACTCGGCTCGGTTATCAACCTCAGACATATCCAACTTGCAAAAAATAAGGTAACACTAAAATAAGGGTACCTAAACACACACACACACACATAATATCAAGGGCATTTATTTTACTAGAGAGCTAGCTTTCACACCCCACTGTCAGGAACCTAACCACTCTTTTCCCCACGAGGTTCTAACTAGACATGGTGGAGGTAGCTCTTTTCACCTCTATCCATGCACGCATATACACTATTTTTTTTACAGGCAAGCTAGTTATTGCCAATTTTTATTTTACTGTTTTTTTTATCTTTCTTTCAGAATTGTAACTAATTTGCTTTTCTTTCGTTTTCTTTCTTTTTATACACAATAGAGCCTATTTTATCCACTTTGTCTAATTTTGTTCTAAAACAAGTAAGGTTACTCCTAAGTCAAAGTTGGACCTTTCGAGGTGACAACAGAAATACAAACCAGATAACCCAATTCTAAGCATGCAAGACTTCAACTTCACAAAACAATGACTTAAACATGCATGAGAGGCCAACATTTTTTTTAAAAAAAATGGGCTAAAAATCATGATCATGCTTTCTTAATATTATTTCATGTAAATTCTATTATTGGAAGAGTACACCATAAACCATCATAATAACAATAGAGCAACAGAGCAAATAAAACAACCAAAGCACACAAAGCATAGTTCGAGCACAACACTCAAGGACCCCAAGCTAAGATAAGACTACCCAACAGGTACCCCACCCCCAACTTTAAAATGATACATTGTCCCCAATGTATCTCAAGTAAAGCTCAAAAATAAAAAAGAACAAGGGAACAGAAAACCTCCCCTTAAAATATTATTAAGCACAAGATGGTGGTAGTAGTAGGGCTCGCCTATCAGAAAGATGTTCTTTTCTTCTGGGTCATCCCTAGAAAAGAAAAACAAAAAGAAAAGAAAAGGAAAACAAAAGAAAAAGAAACCTATAAAAAAAAAAGTTAGCAAAAACTAAAGGAAAGAAGAACTACAAACTAAAAAAATAACAAAAAAGAAAAAGGAAAATAAGGAATGGAAAAAAAAATACTACCGAACGCATGAGAAGGAAGGCTAGCCTCAGTCGGAGTCCGATTCCCTCTGAAGGTCACTTAGGAAACCAATGCTAGCATAGTAAAGATGGTTCTGCTCATAGATGTAGTTTATTGTCATTTCCATATGTCTTGCCCGACGAGCAGTCTCCCCTTTCACCCTCAGGGACTCAGTAACCACCCTAAGGGCTTCAGTGGACATCCTCAAAGCCTGCTCCCCAAAAGACTCCTCTGCTACTAACACATCATACTGATCTTGAGGATCAGCAAAGGGAAGCTCCTCTACTGCGGGAATATCCTCGTCATCTTCATCTCCTCATCCTTTTTATCTACTCCGTGCCCATAGAAGGCGGGTACTGATGACTTAAATATGGGTGCCCGATGCCCCATCCTCTCCTCATCATCAGGAATCTCCACCTCAAAACTGTGGCACAGCTCGATAATAAAGCTCAGGTGCCTTAAGCTACCAGAGGTGAAGCAATGCTCACATCGATGGATCAAGGCTCTAATGACCCATCTCGCATTTATGGAAATATCCTAAACTAAATAGTATAGGAGCTCTGCACAGTCTTTGTTGACATCAATGAGGCGTAGCACTGGCATCAATCTAGAACATACAAATGCATGTCAGATTTTGCAAGAGACAGACATATTCGTCCCCCTAAACTTGACTGCGACACCTCTTGACCTAGCCACTCCACTCAAAGTCCACACAGAGTCTCAATAACCTCCTACTCGAGGAATTGTTGAGAGCAAAATCTACTATACTCATCGTTGAAGTTTATCAACCCAAAGGCTTCATTGATGTGAATGGATGAAAAAGGAACCCTAATGCCTCTAACTAACAAGAAATCTCTATTCTCATCAATGTTAGCAAAAAAACTCCCTAACTATGGGTACAACCTGTTGGGATTGGTGTCTTAATTCTTCTAGGAAGCACGATTTGTTTCATTAAGCCAATTTTCTAACTAGACGGTAAATTGGGGGCGTCTGGTGTGGAAGAGATTAATGCATGAAATTGAAATAAAAGGGTAAATGTAATCTAGAATAAGGGCCTTTCTAATTTTAGAGCAAGAAAAAGTTCCCTATGCAATTTCTATCATGGAAAATTAATAATTAAACAAACATTTTGTTCTATGCATGCACGACTACTAAATCGATTTGATTTAACTAATCTCTACAAAGGTCGACCATCAATTAAATCAAAATCAATCAAACGTCCTAAATATTAATTAAGGTCGAAAATACCATACCCTAATTAAACCATATGCTCTTAGTTCTACTGGGTTATCAGCGATCAAATAGAATTAAAAATCATATGCATTAAGAATGAGGATTCAATCGTGTTGATTAAATGTCAGAAAAATTCATATTCAATTAACCAAATTATTCTTCGAATCTAAATCAAACCTGCATTACCAAGATTCAAGTCAGCCTATAAATCTAAGCATTCACATCTAATCTTTTTCTTTGAGGTAAATTCAAGCATAGACAAACACAAGGAAATGCGCGAGCTCAAAATTAACTAGTGGAGACATTCAATTATGATACGGTCGTCAGTCCAGCACACAAATGTAAATCCAATTACACCAAGATTCAAAGAAAACGTAGAATTGAAGAAGTTCAAATTTAATCACAAAATTCTCAAGAAATTAGATATAATGCTCTTTCTCAAGGAAATTAGATAGAAAATTTCTCTTAATTCATAGACAAATTCGAGATAAACATCTGATCCATTGATTATAACCTAAAATAAAAAGAAAAACTAACCTAAAGATACTAAAATTTGAAGGGAAAAGAAGAAGAATGAAGATCAAACTCAGCTTCCATCAATTCAAACCCAAAAGTTCACATCCTTTGACCTAAAGGAAAAAAAAGACATATTTATAGTATAAATCCCAGCATTGCAACGCTAGGGCAGCATTGTTTGGGCCAAAGAAGATGGACGCGTAGATGGCATAGGAATGTTACTTCAATCGGAGCTTTGCAACGTTGATGGCAGTGCTGCAACGTTATCCTACACACCAACATTCTATCTTCTGGCGTTAGACAAGCGTTGGACTAAGGCAAGGGGTAAGCATTACGACACTGAAGCAGGGGAATTTTGGTTTTCTTGCTTCTTTGAAGCCTGGATGCTTAAATCGACTCCAATTTGCTTCAAAATAAACCCATTCAGCTCCAAATATTCAGTTTTACCTCTTGATTTCTCAGTACCTACAAAATAGGGCAATAAACACATAAAATTCAATAACAAGCCCGAAATAAGCTATGAATATTACCTCTTTTTTAGAGCTATCAATGGTCCATCACAAATTGTTTGTAAGTACAGTTAGGCCAAAATTACCTTTTTCCCTTATAGTTATATCTAACTCCTTAAGTACCATCAATCCCTCTAATAAACAATAAGTCATTGTCCAACTATAACCAAAACCCCTCTCAGGCCAGGAGAGGGTGTGGCACTACATTGTTCAAGCCCTAGAATCAGGCCTTAAGGAAGAAATTTATCTACTTACCTCGACAATGGGGAAGGAATGAATTCTGTCTTGTGTAACTATGTTTCCAGCTCCTCGATCAGATGAATCCTCAAAATGGTAGACTTATTGAGTCGATGATCTGGCGACTTTCACCCATACAAATTAAAGGATCGCCTTCATAAGCAGGAGTTCACAACTCACTCAAGATTTAGGTCATGTCACCTATGGACATCCTGGTGAAATGTAAGTCTCTATTATGAACAGAATTATATAATGAGACTAGTCATTTCGTGGTCCGGTCTTATACAAACTCCTTTGTATAGAATACCTCTTCTCACATGTCTCTACATGAATGATCAGGATCATATCATTTGTAGCACTTTACAACAATTGTAACATCTATAAAGCAGGTTGTATTCGTAGTATCACCAGAATAAGGTATCCAGTCTTATCCATCTACTACAGATCATTTAGGTTATCACTTAAACATGATCCACATGTATGTCTCTACATACATGTTTAAGCTACAGATGATAACCTTAAATGTTAGTTTATTGGTTTGTGGGTTTAATGCTACTAAATGTCAAATAAAACATCTCATATATTTTTTTAAATAAATAAAATGTTTGTACAGTATAATTACAAACTACAGGATCCTACGAGATTTAGGGCATCAACCCAAACAGGCATGACCTTTCCTTTTCCAGGCCCTTTCTGAACTTTCCTTTAATCTTTATCCAACTGAGCCATCGTTGCTGGAGTCGTTACATATCTCAACCATCAATGTGCTCGACCTTTGGATAAACCATTTGAAGGTCTTTAAAATCGAAGTGGAAACGTGAAATTTTATCGTGTATCTCAATTTATTTTACAGAATAGTACCGAATTAGAGATGACAAAAAGTTATGATAAACATTCATATAAACCACATGGTATTTACACAGTATATAGAAAGAATCGAAGGGGAAATTATTACTTACCTTTGAAGATCAAGTTTTTCACGTCTTTCCTCCAATGTACTGCTCGCACAACAATGACCCAAACTTTTCTCTTGAAGCCACGAACTATTCAACTTGACACCACTATTGTGTTACCTCGGTATTCTCGGAAGGAGAGAATCGACAAGAGTATGTGAGCTTTGCTTTAATTCTAGAAAATAGGAAGAGTTCTTTTGTTCAAGAAAGGAAAATTCACAAAGAATTCACTGAAAGCGTGAGATTGAGATGTTGTGTAGAAGGAGATGAATTTCTAATCTTCTTATCCTGAAACCAACTCTTACGTTGATTATGTGAAAGAATGGGTCGAGGGAGTTACAATAAATCCCTCCCCATTATTTAATTTAAATTCAAAAATAATTTAATTAAATATAAATATATATATATATATACTACTTTAATATATATACATATATAACAAATCTTATGTTATATTAAATATAGTACATAACCTATAGTTTATATTATATCACATATAATATAACCTATAGATTATTATATAACCTATAGTTTTTATATGAATCATATTCATATAATTAAGATTTGAATCATATTCAAATATTTATTTCCTCACAAATAAAACTTTATATTATAATATATCATATACATTATATTAATTATATCTCATATAATTACTTCCCTTTATTAATTTGAACAATTCAAATTAATCCAAAATTAACTCAATTCTCATTAATCTCAATTGAACTATCGAGGGGACTTTATGAACCTATAGATTGAAGTTCAAATGATACTTGATTAATTAATTAAATTCTTTAACTAACGTAACCAACTTTCATTAACTGTTGGTCACTCCACTAAATATCAACAACTGCACTCTTTGTACTATAGATATATTTTTGTGTCCATTGGATATAACCAATCAACAGTGAGTTGACCCTTCACAATTGCTCATAGTACAGTTAGGCCAAAATTATCGTCTTGCCTCTGTAGTTGCATCTAACTTCTTAAGTATCATTGATCCCTCTAATAAACAACAAGTCATAGTCCAACTATGACCAAACCCCTCTCGAGCCAGGAGATGGTGTGGCACCAAATTGTTCAAACCCCCGAATCAGCCACCTAACTTCTGAATTACCCTAACACCAGGGAATAAGTGAATTTCTTGTTGTGAAGCTGCGTTCCCAGCTCCCCAATCAAACGAATCCCTAAAATTGTAGGCATATTAAGTCGACAATACAAGCCACTTTCACCTATGTAGATCAAAGGACTACCTTCATATGTAGGAGTTCACAATTCACTCAAGATTCAGATCAAGTCACCTATGGTCATCATGGTGAAATGTAAGTCTTTTCTATCAATAGTGTTATATAGAGAATATTCATTTCATGGTCTGGATTTATACAAACTATTTATATAGAACACCTCCGTTCCACATGTCTTTACATGAATGATCAGGATCAGATCATTTTATAGCACTTTACAACAATTGTAACAACAACAAAACGGGTCGTATTCGTAGTGTCATCAGGATAAGGTACCTAGCCTTATCTATCTACTATAGACCATTTAGGTTGTCACTTAAACATGATCCATCTGTATGTCGCCACATGCATTTTAAGTTACAGAAGATAACCTTGAATCTTAGTTTATTGGTTTTGTAGGTTAATGCTACTAAATGTCAAATAAAATACCTCTTATTTTATTCGATAAGTAAATTGTTTGTACAGTACAATTACAAACTATAAACCCACGAGATTTAGGGCATCAACCCCAATACCTTTAACGTCCAATTAACAATGAATTAATGAGCCACTAAGTTTACTATTTAATTAACTCCTTTTATTATACTTATTGTTTAATTAATTGCACGGTTATGTATAACTCCTAACTCGAGCTCCTATCTTGGTAGGAGCTCCTCTCTTAGCTCGACCTCCTTTCTTAGTTGGGTTAAGGTCACTAGTGTTGGGGTTGATGCCCTAAATTCTCGTGTCCTGTAGTCTGTAAACAGTTTATACGAACATTTGTGCTGTTAATATATGATATTTACTTCACATCTTGTATTTTGCTCAGTTGCTTGTTTTATTTGCTTTACCACAAACCAAAAAACATAAAATCCCTAGTTATCTGTATGTGACTCAAGCATGTATATGGTGACATACAAGTGAATCATGTCTTGAGTGATAACCAAAATGGTCTATAGTATATGGATATAGGAGGGAAACCTTATCCTAGTAATACTATGGACGCGACCCGCTTTGTGAAATGGTCACAAATGTTGTGACTTGTCACAGATGGTCTGATCCTGATCATTCGTGTTGGGGAAATGCGAGCGGGGGCATCCTATACAAAGAGTTTGTATAAGACCTAATCACGAAGTGTTAACATCTCGTTATATAACACCGTTCATGACAGAGACTTCATTTCACTAGGATGACCATAGATAACATGACCTCAATCCTGAGTGATTGGGAACTCTTGCCATTGAGGGCGGTTCTTTGATTTGTATGGGTGCGAGTGACCAGGTCGTCAATTTAAACCTACCATTTTGAGGATTCATCTGATTTGGGAGCTAGGAACTCAGCTACACAAAATGGAATCCACTCCTTCCCCGAGAGGCAGGGTAAAATAGCTCCCTTAAGGGCTGATTCCGAGGCTTGAACGATGTGGCGCCACACACCTTCTCTTGGCCCGAGAGGTGTTCACACATAGTTGAACTATGTTTGTATTGTTCATTAGAGGAATCAGTGGTACTTAAGGAGTGAGATGTAACTACAGGGACAAAATGGTAATTGCTCAGTTGTACTTACGAGCATCTATGAAGGGTCATCCTACTCATGATTGGTTATATCTAATGGACACAGAAATATATCTGTGGTAAGAAGAGCTCAGATATTGGTCTTAGTAGAATGTCTGACAGTTAACGGATGGTGGATCTCATGGCTAAAGGGTTTGTCAGCTATTCACGGACCGTTGGAGCTTCAAGCCACAGGTCCATTAGATCCCCTAGGTAGCTTGGATAAAGTTGAGAACCAGTATTTGGGTTAATTTGAAATGTTCAAATTGACAAGAGGAAGTTCGATTAGATATGATATAATTGGACTGGTTATATATATTGATATAATTGGCTAATGTATGAGATACATATTATGAAGAGAAATGAGATACATTATATGAAGAGAAAATACTATAGTAGATATGTGATATCAAACTATAGGATAAAATATAATATGATTATATTTATTAATTAATTAGTTGATTATTATATGATAATTAATCTAAAAATTCACGTTCGGACGTGGGTTAGTGGGCAAAGTTGGTTATTGTAACCGATGAATTAAAATAAAAAAAAGTTTTTTCATTTTTGAATTGTTCAATCAATCGCCCGAAGAGAAAAAGAGAGAGTGTGCTGGTGTTTCGTAAACGATCGTTTAAAAAAATCGAGAGACTATACGATAGCTCCTCTCCGCCTAAATGATCGTACACCTCGCGCCTAAACGATCACACGCTATTTCCTATACGATTGGATAGCTTCTCTAAACGATCGTATAGTGTGCCGATTTTGCTAAACGATCGTATACCTTTTCCTAAACGATCGTTCAGTAAATCCTACACGATCGTGTAGCTTCTCCTAAACGATAAGCAGTTTGCTATGCGATAGCGTCTTTTCCCCTCCCACTTGCTTATCGCCTACACGATTCGTGTTTCCTCCTTCCTCTACCAAATTCACCAAAGACTACCCTTTTGATTTTCACTCCGAGAATACCCGGGGCTCTTTAATAGTGGTGTCGTCCCCGTGGCGTTCGTGTTCATGCGGTTGTTCATGCTGATAATTAGAGTTTGTTTGCATAACTGTATGTTGAATGTTTATTGTTATATTTCAGTCACTGTGAGATCGGAGCAATCCGAACACGCTCATGGAACTCTTTGGTATGAGATCCTTCAACAAGGGTCTCTCCATGATGGTCCTTTAAGCTCCCCATGGTTCAACTTGACTCCTCTAGACTTCAAGCCTTCCTAAGCTCCTTGTACCTAGCCTAGGCTTCCCTAGGTTCAAGCCCTCATAGGCTTCTCTGGGCTCAAGTTATCCTAAGCTACTTACGCTAGGCTCTTCTAAGCTCCTCTTGAGCTCTCTCCTAGGCTCATCTGAGCTCCTCCTATGTTCTTAAGGCTTTCTTCTTGGCTTCTAAGCTCTCTTAGACTCTCTCCTAGATTTCTATGAGCTCTCCCCATGGGTCCCACTGAGCCTTTCAAACTCTTCCCCATGGATCTCATTCGGCTTTTCAAGTTCTCCTCCATGGGTGCTTCTCTAAGCTCTCTCTTAAGTTTCTTTAAACTTATCTCATGGGTCCTACTAAGTAGGCAGAATTTTACCCATAACATATATATACCGTGAACGAAAATGTTAGTTGAAGTAAATTTGTTTTGGTTGTGGTGACCACGTGGTGATGATGAGCGCTTCCCTCGCATGGTAGCAACATTTGGGTTGGGGCACACATTGTTTGTAGTGTAGGTTCGCCAAATAATTTATAGAGCGAAAAAAAAATGTTTTGATAATATATATATTTCATGTCACTTTTATGGTTCCTTCAATTGATTTTATTTCCAGGCTGTTCATTCACCACCCTTCAAATCTGCACATAGTACACCATAGTACAAACATGAAACCAACATGGTTAATGTTATGGGGAATTCAGATATATACATGGACGTAATTTACATACAATATGTTAATTATTAAAATAAATAAAGGCATTTACTCAAATATCTATTCGTTCTTAATTACGTTATAATAGATGCGTTATTAATCCGATTTATATTTTAAAAATAAAGAGCAAACGTTGGATCGTCATTATTAAAAATAATAATAAATAAGCTTTACGTCCATTTAAAACGTATATGTGAAAATAAAAATATATAAATATTGTGGATTAGGCAATGAAATCGAATAAAGAAAGCAGATAAGAGAGAGGTTGCGTTATATAAAGTCGTTTGGTTTTAGGTATTAAATGTTGCATTCAAAACGTTTTTATGGGTGGGTATTAAATGCCATCGACTTTTCTATGGTCCGGTGTACTAAATCCAAATTATTATTAAACAAAAAAATGACGACATTATAATAAAACAAACGCATTTAATTTTTTAATTTTAAAAAATAGTAATAATAATACAATAAAACAAAAGCAGAAAGGGAGAGAGAAAATTGCTTTCTCATATTGTTTTATATTTTAAAAAATTAAAAAGTTAGGACGATTCGGTAATAATCTTATTTTTTATTTTTATTTTGAAAAATTAAGTTTATGAGTACTACTCTTAGCCTTAAATTTCTTCCTTTAGTATCTACTTTTCATCAATGATTTAAAAAACAAACTCAAATTTTGATAACGGAACAAAAAGTAGCTTTCAAAAAGTTTTTTTTTTTTAAATTTAGCTAAGAATTCAATATGATATTTAAGAAAGATGTAAACAATTGTAAGAAATATGGTTGAAATATGCTTAATTTTCAAAAATAAAAACAAAAAACTAAATGGTTACCAAACGGAATCTACGAGTTTGATCAAAACTTCCGCTCGTAAAAGTGAGCTTAACTCAATAGTGTGATTGGTGTGATCTTTCAATCTTAAAGGTAGAGGTTCAGTCCTCTATCCATACAAAGTTGTACTTAAAAAAATCAAAACTTCCAGTCTAATTTATCACTTTTTTTAAAAAAAAAAAAAGTTACAAGATTATATAAGTAAATATTTTCTTTAAAAAAATATTAGGATATTCTCAGTATTAAAGTGTGAGGAAGTTTGATTTTTAGAGGGAAAAAAAAATACCTTCTAGTCTTTAGATTTTGGATCTACTTTCGATCCGGTCTCTAGGTTTCAAAATATTGTAGTTTTAACTTTGTTTTAATTTGGTTTCTAAATTTCTAAATTTATACTTTTAATCTCATTTTTTTCATTAAATACTTATCTTTACTCTTTCACTTAATGTCTATTAAGTCATTTAAAATAATTTAAAGTGAAAATTTAAAATTAATTTTAATAGTGATGAAAAAAATGTAAAACCTTAGTTAATTATAATTCATGTATTAATTAATAGTGAAAAATCAAGATTAGAAGTGTAATTCTTGAAATTTAGGGACCAAATTGAAACAAAACTCATACTTCATAAATAAAATTGAAACATTTTGAAACTTATGAACAAAATTAAAAGCAAACTCAAAACTTGAGAACTAAGGTCATATTTAATAATCCACAATGAAAATTGGTATAATCGTAATGGATTCTATTGATATATCAATTTTAATGGGCCACAATTGCAAATACAATTGAATTGTTTTTTATCATGTTTACTTTAAAGAATGAATCTATCATAATAACGATAACAGTAACTGTAAATGTGACAAATTCATGATCCTGGTATCGTAATAGTAACAATATCAGTAATGATATCGGCGTAATTTTCAAATGCAATTTGATTGAACACTCTCAGCGAACCTAAATGTCGGTATATGTACAAAATACAAGTAAACAATATCAAACGTAATCAAATGTGGTTCACTTTTTAAATTACTGTTGATTTATTACATTCTATCTATAATAAATATAGTCTAAATATGTAGCATTTTAAAATTAAATCTATAACTAAAATTTAGATACCAAAGATATATTTTATCCTTGATTTTTTAAAGAGAGAGAGAGAGAAGTAGTTTATTTGGACAATTAATTTTGGAAAGGAAGGAAAAATATAAGGCCATTAATTATGGAGTTTTGAATGCTTGGTTTGGCAGGTACTCGTGTGTCCATTTCAATATTTGTCAATGTTTGACTAACCAACAACAACAATAAATGTATTGATTTATGTATCATTTATTTTTCTGATAATGGAGAGACCCTCCTCACATCCCCCACATTGCCTCTCTTAATCCTTATTCACCTTACTGTGTTATTGTTTTTTATTGTATTTCTATTTCATACATATTAGCTAATAATTACTTTTTTTATTTTCCAATTTTAGTATTATCCCAAGGAATTAAAACTAAAACGTTATAGGTTTACTGTATTCTAATAAAAATCACAAAGGGCAAAAAATAGTTATCCTTAAAGAATATGATTGTAGTTATACTTTTACCCTTAAATTATCCATCATAAAAATTGGACCATTAAATTTCTACAAATGTTAAAATTAGATTTTGAACTTACAATAGTTGAAGAAATTAGACCCCTAAAACATAAAAATTGAACGCTCAACCCTGTACAATTGTTATAATTTCTACCATTATTTAAATTTAAGGATTCAATTTTAACAATTATATAAGGTTACGGGCTCAACTTTTATGATAAAATTTTTTGAAGATATAATTGCAACTACCTTCATATTTTAAGGATGATTTTTGTAATTTTTTCTAATAATAATAATAACTTAAAGACCAAATTCCCAACAAAAATTCACATCCAATAGACCAATACCAATTTTAAATCCAAACTTTTAAATGAAAATAGCGTGGCTCGCATGGTTCATTTTGAACACAAGTTTGTATGGCAATAATTTTTAACTCACCCAAAAACAAGTTTCATGCCAATCGAGATGTTATCGACACTTATATACCCCTTTCCGCTTATCTAGTTTGATATGTAGAACTTGAATAGTAAGTATTAGTTAAATATATTTTGATGCATTTTTACTTGCAACTTATCTAAGTGTTAATATTTATATTCTTAAATATTTTTCATTTGTGATTGAAAGAGATGCATGAATATAGGTTATACCCAAATATTACTCCAACTATAATATGATTTATGTGGTTAAGTTTTATTGAACAAGCAATAACAAAGAAGAATAATTGACTTCGACAAGAGTTCTATATTTATATCATACACAGTTACAAATTGTTGACTTTTCCAGGAGAGGCACAATATGACTGCAATTTTTTTAGAGTTCAATAAAGTGAAAATGAAAAATTCCAACATTCGATTGTGAAATAAAAATGTAATTTCTGTTTTGAACCTTTGAATGTGTTTTTGAAATATCACGAAATTTAAGTGTTGATGGTTGCTTAGGATTGGCAAAAATCCTCCAGGATCAAGTCCCCGCCCCGATCGAAGTGAGAAATCCCCAATTGGATCGGGGATGGGGTCAAATCGAGGATTCTAACAACATCTCGATTGGGGACGAGGAGGGTATCCTTGCCCCTTCCCCCTCCCTGTCCCCCACCTCGATAAATTTATATATATATACCCTAAAATTTATTATCTACAAATATTTATATAATTANATATAATTAATATATATTTTAAAAAATAACAACATGGCGGGGCCCATTTCCCCCGACGGAGAATCCTTGTCCCCGTCCCCGTCCCCCTTCAATTAGTAGGGACGGGGGCGTGGATGGGAGAAAATATCCCCTGCGCGGATGGAGATGGGGAATCTCCCCCTACATCCCGTCTCGGTCCCGTTGCCAACCCTATGGTTGCTCGAGGCAAGGTTCAAGCCCAAAGGGGTATAGAAGCATCCATGGATGGCCTGCGAGTTCCAAAGAAGAAAATCAAACCCTCGAGTTTCGAGCTAGCCAGTTGAATTTGTGGAGTTTCACCAAAGGGCAAATGACTATATAGGTCCAAGAGGCAAGGCTAGGAGTGGCTTCCCCACTTCCCATTTCATATTTCATCCTTGCGAAATAACTCAAGATTCCTTATAGGAAAATTATTTCCTTAAGAAAAACAAAACAATTAACTTAAATAACTACCTAAATTTTAGGAAAATTTTCACCAATAGAAAAAATGTAAAATTATTTATAGAAATAGCAAAAAAAACACTAAATACACCAATAAACTTCTATCAGCGTTCATCTGTGATAAACTTCAATCAATTTTTATCATTGATAGGCGTTGATAGACTTTTATCTGCCTCTATAAAAAAAGATTAAAATTTTACTATTTTGTGTAAATAGTTTACTTTAATAGTTCAAATTGTCACTCAATTTTTTTTTATAAATATAATTAGTTATACATGGATAATTTGATTTTTTTTTTAAAAAAAAAGTACTCGAGTTTCCTATTAGAAAAAATAAATTATATATCAAATTATTCGCATATATAATCTAAAATTAAATATTTAATTCAAGCATATCCATTATCTTGACCATTAAACGATCAAACTTTAAATTTGAATATAATATTTATTAATAATGCTAACCATAGTATAACAATAATTATTATAATAAATAAATAATTAAAGAAAAAAAGCCAAACAAGATGAGGCAAGAACGGCGATCATTCCTATTTAGCTTACAAAAATTTTCCCTCATTCTTTGTGGGAAAATGAACATCTCTATAAGTGACCAACGCTCTAGAACCTTGAGAGTGACTAGTCAATGTTGCACTCATTTCCAATAAAGACTATGAGGATTAACCTTATAAATAGCCTTACAATAATAGTTTCAAAGGATGATCAATTTTCTCCATATTTAGTCCAACTAAATATTTCGTGTACTAACTTAGATAAGTTCATCAATACAAGTATTTTTATAGGTCATCCTAATGACATATTCAGACTAAAAGAATGGATCAAAAGAGCATCAAAACATGAGTAAGTTTATCTTGATAGAGAACAAAAGGTTACAATAATTAGAGGATCGGTTAACAAAAATTTAAGGTTAGACCCACATTTGCAAAATCTCAAACTATCATAATCATAATGATAATGAAAAGACAGAAGTAGATTAAAAACATAAAACGAAACCAAATTCATAAGTACAAACGAAACCATATATTGGGGGATGATGAGTAGAACCCGCAACAACACCTTTGGGGCCTTTGCCATCATACGAAGTTGGACCCAACAACTGTGATAAAGCTCCTTTGGCTTAGCACCATTTCGTGTCTAATAAACATTGGCCATCAAAATTGAAAGTCAATGTGCTTTTCTTAAACCACACGTCCTCTAAAACCACTTCATTTAATACATTGATTGCTCCTTTTAGTTGAGCTTTCTACACCCAACATAAAACTACTCCTCATAACATTAAAATGAAAAACAAAACATTTTGTCCCTAATTTTTCTATTATTATAATTTGTATTTGGATATACATTTTTATAATATAATATTTTATTTCTGAGTTTCAAATGTAAGTTTTATTTAATTCTAGTCCTTCAATTTTAAGTTAAAACTTTTATCTTTAAATTTTGAGTTTATTTTTAATATAACCATGAATTTCAAGATTTTAAACAGTTTTACATCTACTATACTTATATTTAGTCACTAATGTTACTTGTTATAAACTAATTTTAAAAAGGATTTTAGCTTTTATTAATTATCATGACTATTCAAATAATTTTTTTAAAAAATACACCTCATAACTATTTTAAATTAATTAAATAAAAGTTAACACTTTAAAATTAAAAGCGAGCACTAATGAAAAATTGAAGATAAAAATGTGTAGAGTAGAAATTTAGAAAGTATAAAAGCTAAACGAGAATGATAATTAAAATATGAATTAATTTTGTATAAAGAAAAATGAGCGAGGTAGTAGAAGAGGAATATACGAGAAAAGTGGCATCCAAATAAATAAGAAGGAAAAGAAATAAGTTAGAAATTAAAACCAGAAGGGGGGGGGAAGGGAATTAAATGATGGAAAGAAGAGTGGTAGTAATTGTGATTGGCATTTAATGCCCCAATTAATTCTCTTCCACCACTCTCCCACTTTCCCATCATTAATCAAATTCGAATAATTAATTTTCCATTTTCACTCCCACCATTAATATTGTGAAAATTAATTCATTAATTAATTAATTTACTTCATAACGTCGCTTCAATATTTAGTTGATAAAACTTTCGTCTTATATTTTCCTACACCGCTCTCGCTCTCCATACAATTACCAACACCCAACCCAAACCCACTCCCCCGCTCACTTCCTTTCCTCCTCTCTCTCTTTTTTCCCTCTCCCTCTTATTTTTATCAGAAAAAAAAAAGAAAATTAAAAAAAAAAACTAATTAAATTACTATTCAAAAGGGGTTTTCTTTGGTTTCGTTTTGTTTCTCTATAAAGCTCCAAAAAAATGGCTGCCGAAGTTAGCAGTCTGATTCGAGTACTCGCCGGTTATAAGGACGAAGATAATCGGACGGCCCTCGGTAATGGCCAGGAATCAACGGCTCTCGTTACTCGCGATTTGCTCGGACAATCTTCCAACCTTACTGACTCTCAAGAATTGGACCTCGATTTGCAGGTTCCCACCGGCTGGGAAAAAAGGCTCGACTTGAAGGTTCCTTCTTCTTCTTCTTTTTTTTCTTTTTTAAAAAATCTTAAGAACTCGCTGTTTTTATTTGCTAATTAAAAAAACCCCTTTGTTAAATTTTCCAATTGGTTACTGGAATTCAAGAATTGTGCGAAATTAGGCTAAGAAAAGAGAAGGAGAAGGAAAAACTATTTCACTGTACTATTTTTTTTAATAACATTAATTGTGGTGCTTCGTTTTTTTTTTTTTTTTTTATAAGTTTTGGTACTACTGATTAATTACCCCCTTTCCTCTGAAATCATTAAATTTCTTCTCTTTTCGTATGAATTGAACACAGTCGTATCATTAATTTTATTTTTTTTTTTTTAAAAAAAATTAATTAATTAATTTTGGTCTGTTTGTTTGTTTTTGCAGTCGGGAAAAGTTTACATACAGAGAAGTCAAACACCGGATTCTCCTCTGAATTCAGAATCGAAACAGCTCCAAAATGATCAATCAAACAGAATCGAAATTTCAGGACTTGAATTTCCCTCCATCTCCTTCAAAACGAACATTAAATCTCTTAAACGAAACCAGCTTGGATTTGAAATTGACGTCGTCGCCGTCGACCAATTACGCTTAGCGTTTGTACTCTGGATAAGGTGAAATCTGCTCTGGAAAGGGCCGACAAGGAGCTCGTAAAGAAACGCTCGTCGCTATGGAAATCGTCTTCAATCGCCGTCGTATTCCTCCTCCTCATCGTCGGCGGCGAAAGAAATTCAAGAAGAAGAAGCGGCGGAAATTAGAAACTCGGCGGCGCCGATGGCGGTGGGTTGCCCTGGATGTTTATCATATGTATTAGTAATGAAAAACAACCCCCGATGTCCTCGTTGCAACTCTGTCGTTCCATTGCCGACCATCAAGAAACCTCGGATTGATCTAAACATGTCCATATAAAAAAAAAAAAAAAAGTTTGGGAATCGTCCATCATCATCATCATCATATATAAAATATCCAAAAGGAAATTAAGAAATTTCGCCCATGGCCCTCTTCCTAGATCTTTTGTTTTTGTTTTTGGTTTTTGGTTTTTTTTTTTTGGGTATATGTAAAATGGAAAGATTTTTACACAAAATTATGCCGTCCATTCTTCCATTTCTGTTTTTCTTTTTTTCCCCTCGTTCTACATTTTCTTCGTTTCGGCATGATTCATTCAATTTTCAATCTTTCGTGTCATGTAAAATTATTCAAAGTCTATAGTTCGATGACAGATACCGATGTGTCTGACCATTTTATTATTTAAATTAAAATAAAATTTCAAAACGTAATTCAAATTCAAAGATACTTTTATTGCGTCCTTTCAAAAATGATTATTTTGCCTTTTCATATATATTTTTTATCTTTTTATTTTTTGACTTCCAATATAGGGTGGATATTCGATTGTTTGACGTTTGAAAATCATAAATTGCCTTAAGAATTTGTTCATGACTTAATTTATGATTATTACATTCAAAATTCATCAATACCCTAAATTCATAGTGATCGTCAATCTAATTGTTCAATATTTTGAAAATATTTAATACTTTTTTTTCATTAACCAAAGTGATCTAACCATTAAATTTTGAGATAGTATATATAGATATCTTATTACAACTCTGATATATGGAAAATTTTTGTAAAGTACTTTTCCAAACAAGAACTTATAAAGCGTGGACATAAATTCAAAATGAAAATTTTGAAGTGCTTAAAAATGTAATAGTTAGTTAGTGGAGTTATGTTGGTTAGTTTGAATCCGATATTAAATCTGTATAGAACGTGGTTAATTTAATTTGAAAATTGAAAATTTAATTTTTGAATATAATAGAATGGGGACAGAATTGTAAATAGGAAATTTTGGGGGAAATAAGAGGAAAGAAAAAATAGTGCATTTATAGAGGTTGCGTAGTAAAAACGTTTGGAAGGGCAGTGGGTGGAGAAGGTGGGTTTAATCTTTAATGGGTTGCTTGCTGCATTGCATGAGGCTAATTATAGCGTTTACAGACCCAACAAATTAATATACTTAACACGCATATTTAATGGAGACTTTATTTTTTGTCATAGTTTGCCACCTACGTTTTTTTTTCTATACAGATTTATTGCTCTCTCTCCTTTTTTTTTTTTTTTTTTCTTCTTTGTAATTAATTCGTATTATTGTTATATTAGTAATCAATTAATTTTCATTAATCACACCTCCATCCCTATTACTACCTATCCTCTCAATCTTAAACTTTGTTATTAATTAATCAGCAAGTAATGTCTTAGGATTGTGGATTTATTATGATGATAATTATGTGAGACTTTTATGAGCCTCACCTCGCATTTATTACTATCATTTAATTCGGCAACCATACTTTTAAATTTTAAACTTATTTGGCAAGAAAATCAACGTCAACACCCCATTAATGGCCTTGAGTTAATGACTTGATTTATGGTGGATTATTTCAGTAATTAATGATAATACATTAATTTCCTGTTTTTAAAGTGCAATAATATCATCTGCGTTATTTCCGAAATTTACTCAATTACCATAATCATAATAAAGGACTTTTATAATCAAATCGCCTTCTAAGTTCTATCTTCTCTTCACCTTGTACCTATAAAATAACTTTTAATCCATGAACTAAACTTTCTAAAATGCCTTCCAAATTTCAATTTTGTATTTGATGAATCCTTGTTATATTCAATTTTCTTAAGAAAAAACTAATTGATAGTTGATCTATTATATTTAAGATTGAATTTTATGTCCAATTTAATCCTAAAATTTCAATCTTAATTTTAATAGATGCACGAATTAATTTTAGTTGTATTTAATAGGTCGATAACCTATTAGATATAAAATTGAAAATTTTAAGCCTAATTTGATAATTATTTGATTTTTGTTTTTGTAAATTGGGCTCCTAAACATTACTTTTACCTATTGATTTCTTTGTTTTCATATTTACTTTTTAGGGATGTTTTAAAAAATCAAGCCAATCTTTTAGAACTAAAAAATGTACTTTTAAAAACTTATTTTTTATTTTTAAAATTTGACTAAGAATTTATATCATATTTGTTAACCATTTCGTTTTCGTTGGTTTTGGTTTTTGAAAATTAAAACTATTTTCTCTAATTTTCTTATTCTAGTTTGCATCAATATGAAGGGTTGAATTATTAGCCAAATTCAATAAATAAAACAAGTTTTTAAGAATTTTTTTTTATTTTCAAAAATAGATTTGTTTTCTAAAACATTAGTTATATATATATATATAAACTTATGGATGAGATGTTTATCGATTTAATTTAAAAAAACTAAAAATAAAAATCAAATGTTTACTAACCAATACCTTAAATGAAAAATGTGGTAAGAAAGTGATAAGAAAATTAGCACAATTTAAAAAACAAAAAACTAAATTCTTGTTTTCGTAACCATTTGGGTTTTCGGTTTTCTTTTTTAAAATTAAGTCTATTTCATCCACATTTCTTACAATGATTTGCATCTTATTTGAGTATAATGGTTGAATTCTAAGTCAAATTCAAAAAACAAAAACAACTTTTTGAAAGTTATTTTTTTAGTTCTCAAATATTTGCTTGATTTTCAATTCATTGGTGAAAAGTAGATAACAAATAAAGAAATTTGAAAGTGAAAGTAGTGTTCATAGACTTAATTTTAAAAAACAAAAACAAAAAACAAAATAATTAACAAACATGATCTAACTACCAAACCAAAACCAATGTTAAAAGAACTCCATTAGACACAAAATTGAATGTTTTTAGAAGCTATTTCAGGAACTCAATGGTCACAAACATTAAAATTTAGCGCATTTTAAAGTTCAAGTATTTGAACTGTGCAAGTGTCAGCTCAAAACATTTATTATAAATAAATTAAATAAAAAAAACCAAAAGCATAACTCAATTATTAGTACATTAAAAAAAATCTCTTTTATTTTCGGACTTTAGTTATAGAAGTCAATATGAAAATTTAAAACTATTGAAGACCTTCAAAATATTCAAAAGAATATATTTTTAAAAAAGTATATATTAAAGGAAAATTGATGCATAATTGAAACATTTAAGGTAGTAGCCAAAGATGCCATATATTTGGTTTAAAATTTAATGTAGAAATAAATGTGGACAAATGAGGCAAGTAGTTAGTAAGAGTGGATAATTTTTTCGCGTAAGCCACCGCATCATTGCCTACTTTTTATTTATTTACACCGTCATATAAACAAATAATAATAATAATATAATTTTTTGAAATAATAATAATAATAATCACAATACAATTATTATAACCTTTTTTATTACATCAGTACCTAATTGATAAGTTTATTTTTTCTTAAAATAATATTAATTTACTTGCTAAAATTGAGTTTAACTCAATAATAATTGATATGATATTTTTTTTTAGAGATTGAAAGGTTGATCCCATCTAGTTGTATTAAAAAAATTGTTAAAAATCACTTTCTTTACACTTTCGTAAAAGTAACAATTTAGTTCATAAACTTTGGTTTATAACGATTTGGTCCCTGGACTTTTAATTTTGTAACAATTTTAGTCCCCAACTTTATTATATAACAATTTAGTCCATATATTACCAAATCTGTAACAATTTAGTTCCTATCGTAGAAATTATTGTTAAGATTTAATGAGATTTTTTATATAAATAAATCGATAAACTAATTAGAGACTTCCTATTTTTATAAAATACAAAGTTTACGATCTCTCAAAAAATTGATTACTTTATTTAACTCATTTTAATGGTTAAAAAAGATATGACAATGTTGAACTCAAAATAAAAAATAATAATAATAACAACTGTATGACTTTTTAAATGAGATGAAAATGTATATTTTTTTCATTATAAAAGATAAAAATGAAAAAAAATGTATACTAGATCGATATAATTATTAGACAAAGACTTTTCAAATGAGATAAAAATGTATATTTTTTCGGTATAAAAGATTAAAAAAAAATATATATATATATATCCTAGATCGATATAATTATAAGATATCTATAAAATTTTACATGGTAGATATTCTATCGAGAAAATTTTGAATTTTTTTACTCTAAAGTTGATACGATGTATCACCTAATTATGAGTAGTATTAGCTACTTATAAGTGTGACTCGATGAAAAGAAAAAATATATACTATCTAACTTATCACTTTAAAAAAAGAAAATTTTTATGTATGTATGTATATACTCGTATATGTATATTTATACATGTGCGTATGAGAACATAACTTTGTGAAGTCAAATTAAAACATTTATATATCATTTGCGCTTGAATCTTTACCTTATATCAAAGGTTTCTTTTATGTTTATTCAATGCTTCTACATACATTCAACTATTTTTCTTTTTCAATAAGCCATATTCAACTGGTTGACAAGTAATAAAATGAAATAGGAAATTTCAATTTACACTCCTGAACTTTTGATTGTATCAATTTAAACTCTAAACTAATGGTATCAGTCATAAATATATCAATTTACATCTTTCTTAATATTTAGTTTGAACAATAGTAACAGAAATTTATTTTTTTTTTTAAAAAAATAAACTTATAAATTATTATAAGTGAATCGATTAAGGACCTTTATTAAGACTATATTTGAAAATCGTCAGTGCATCAATTCTTAGCCGTATGTAAACTTCCTCAAGTGTCAATTTAACAAAATGAACAATTTTCAAAGAAATCTTAATTGAGATTCTAAATTGATTCAATTATGTAAGTTAAGAGGTTTTAATTGATAAAATTATAAGTCTCACACGATATTTATCCAAATAAATCATAATTGACCATTTAAAATTGATACATTTATGGAAATTCATAGTTTAAATTGATACAATTATTAATTTAGAGTATGAATAGATATAATCCTCATAGTTTAGAGTATAAATTGATATTTGTCCAAATGAATAATATCCCAATAATTTTGATTTTGTTCCAGCTAATCATCTATAATGTTTCAAAAGTTTTAATGTATTGTGATTCCCTATAGGATCTTTATACTTAGCACGTATAACCTGGGAGTTATGTTGAATGCTCTGTCTCTTATCTCTCCTTCTAGTACCGCACAGCCTACTAAGATTTGGAAGGCCTTATGGAGGGCTAGAGTCAGATCGAAGTCAAACTCTGCCATTGGAGACTTCTTATAACTTCTTTCTCCAATTATTTGTAATTTACATTCAACTGATCTTTTCTAACTTGCTCTACTCTTTTTGTACATTATTTGTAGAATCTACAAGTCTCATCTTGTGGGAGACCTATTTCTACTGTTCAATGTTGGCTTATTGGAGTATAAATAAGCTCAAGCATTCAAACGAATATTCAACAACCTTTACATTTTTCTTTACAGTTTGTTATGTAACTATTTGTATCAGACAAAATGTATAAATATGCATTATTTACAATTTGTAGAAACAATCTTACAGAAGCTTACAAGAAAGCTACAAGATCCGTAAAGAAAAGTGTGACTTAGCTCTTGAATAAAAATTATTTTCCTTCCCGTGGATATAGGCACTGTATTGCTGAACCATGTATATTATCGTGTAGATCTTCTTCTCTTCTTTCTCTTTACAATATTGCATGTTCTTCTTCTTCTTCATTCTCATGGCAAACTCACGAAAATAATTAGAAAGAAAAGAGTTAGCAAGAGTTTTCTGCAAATAAAGGAGAGAACGTGAGAGAGAAAGAAAATTAATTTGTCTGAAATTCATTTCCCATCAGAGTAGAAGGCATCTCTTCCATCAGGCAGAAGAAAGTGGATCAATCCACGTGTTGCACATCAGCTGGAAGATTGTGGAGCAACTTGGACCAAGTTTTCTACCAACCAAAATTAATTTTGGGCAAAATAACTTGGGTTGATCACGGTTTGGATCAGCAAAAAGAGTCAGCTTCATCTTTTGGGCTTTTTCATTTCAAGAATTTCAAGTGTGTAGGCCCAACAAAGTGGTATCAGAGCAAAAGACTTACAAGATTGTAGTTCTTGAAGATTCAAGATTCAAGTTTTTCATTCCAAGATGTCAGTAGCAAGATTCGAAGTAGAGAAGTTCGATGGCAAAGGAGATTTTGGCCTATGGAAGGCCAAAATCAAAGCAATTCTCGGCCAACAGAAGGTTCACAGAGCTTTCCTTGACCCATCAACACTCCCAGCCTTAGTGACAGCTCAAGAAAAAGAAGATTGGGAGCTGGCAGCTTATGGTACGTTAGTCCTAAACCTTAGTGATAATGTTTTAAGGTAAGTTTTAGATCAAGAAACAGCCTATAGGATATGAACTAATCTAGATGAATTCAAGAAAATTGTTGCTGAATTTAAAACCTTGTGAGAGAAACTTGGGGATGAAAATGAGGCCTATGTGCTTCTTAATTCTTTGCCTGAACCCTATACGGAGATTAAAAATGCTCTAAAATATGGAAAGGATAATATAAGTATTGATACAATAATATCAACCCTAAGAACTAGAGAACTAGAGTTACAAACTGACAAAAAGGATCATCCTAGTACAGGGTTATTTGCTAAAGGAAATTTTAAACCAAATCACTCAAATGACAGAAAACCACATAATTCAGAAGAAAACAAGCCTAAACAGAAATTAAAATGTAAATATTGCAAAAAGAAAGGACATTTAATCAAAGACTATTTTATTCTTAAAAAAAAGAACCAAGAGAAAGAAAAGGACTCTAAAGGTAAACAGCCCGAAGCTTTTGTGGTAGAAGGTTCTTTTATCTACTCAGATGCTCTAGCCTCAACCTTAGATAAATCCAACCATTAAATTCCCTAGGAAAACATGATTGGGTCCTAGATTCTGGATGCACCTCTCACATGACCTCGATAAGACCATGGTTCAACACCTTTAAAGAAATTGAAGGAGAAATGGTTTATATGGCAAACAACTAAGGCTGTAAGATAAAAAGCATTGCCTCTGTTTCTATGAAACTTAAGGATGGAACTATTAAACTTCTTAGAGCTTTTTATCAAAGGCATATTTTTTATTTGCCATTAAATCAACTCATAATGATTTATATTAAATTTTTACTATGTTATTCATTGGTTTAATAAATATTTGCTACAAGAAAATTCATCTTCAGTGACAAATTTTTAGCGGCGCAAGAAAATTTTGTTGCTAAATGGTAATTTCCAGTAATGCAATGGATAATATGTTGTAGAATATCATTTTTAGGACAAAATTTACATCAGTGTTACTGAAACAATCTGTGACGCACAAATCAACACCACTAAATATTAAAATTATTTAACAACATATTACATTGTCTTTAAAATGTTACTCAAAAAATATAACTAAGTAAAAAAAAAAAAAGTCATTATTTTCAGTTTTCCCTCCCACCTTTCCAAAATTTCAGACTTCCTTTCTCGATTTTTTCCTCCCCCCTTTCTCTTTTTTTTTTTTTTTTTTTTTTTTTTTCTATCTTTGATCTTCCTAAACCCCATTTTTATTTTCCCAACCTTTCCCCTATTCATCCCTCTATCCCATTATTCCCGAAATCAAACCTCCAGCATCTCTCTCGACATCACCTCTAAATTATTAGGTGAGTTTTCTCTCCCCCTCTGTATTCCCCCCCACTCCCCGTCAGCCCCCCTTCTGAGGAAATCTAACAAGAGGATTTTCATGAGCAGCGGAATGATTGTTCCAAATTCCATTCAAAATTGAACATAAACAATTACAGTCACAAAACGGAAACTAACAATCATACACAATACGAAATTACATCATGCTTTACAATGAGATCAAGGGATAAAGTATACATACATTTGAAGACTCATTCTTCAAATTCCCTCGATCACGAACTCCAAGCGTCTAAGACAGCAATAAACGAACGCTTGAACACAACGACTGCAACACAGTACGATCAATAGTGAACATCACACGAGCAACGTGAACACACAATGAATGGCCTCCAAAACCGCGAACTCATCAAGTTGAATGAAGACATCACCACAATGGTTACCTTGGTATTCTCGATGTGAGAATCCAAAAGTGGGCTCTGTATGGACTTAGTTAGAGGAAGAGACCGGAGGAACAACAATCGTGTAGACGATTGAGCAAGTGGGAGATGAGAAGAGTCTATCGTATAGATGAATGCTCAATCGTGTAGAAGAATGCAGTCTATCGTATAGATATTGCCCTGCGATCATTTAGCTACGACCAGTTGAGTGAACTATCATATAGTAACATTACATAATCAGGGAGATTGTGCATCGGAGCACAACGTTGTTGATCCATTTACAAAGGCTTTCACGACTAAAGTGTTCGAGGGTCACCTAGAGAGTCTAGGTCTGCGGGACATGAGGCATCTTGTCTAGGGCAAGTGAGAGATGATATTGGGGTATGCCCTAGTTTATTGTATATTGTATATGTATTTATCTTGTGTTGTACATTAGTCTCCCGAGGCATTAAAACAAGTGGGAAATTATTGGGATTGGTGTCCTAACTCTCCCAGAGTCTCGTAGTTTGTAATCTATACACATTGTTATGAATAAAATAAGAGTTATTTTATTTGGCATTTACTTATATCCAATAAACAAAGCTCCATGGTTATTGTATGTAAACTTAAGCATGTATATGAGATATACAAGTGGATCATGTATTAAGTGATAATCTAAATAGGTCTGCAGTATAAGGATTAAAGAGGGATTCCTAGTCCTGATGACACTACGGATACAATCCGCTTTGTAAAGGTTTGTAAGTGTTGTGAACTACTACAGATAGTAGATCCTGACCATTCATGTGGAGACATGCGAGCGGTGGTGTTTTATACAAAGAGTTTGTATAAAACCGGATCACAAGATGACTAGTTTATGTATATAATGTCGTTGATACTGGAGACTTACATCCCACCTAAACGACCATAGGTGACATGACCTCAATCTTGAGTGTTTTGGGAACTCCTACCTTTGAGGGCGGTCCTTTGATTAGTATGGGTGAGAGTGGCCAGATTGCCAACTCAACATGCCTACCTTTTTGGGGACTTGTCTGATTTGGGAGTTAGGAACTCAGTTACACAAGATGGAATTTACTCATTCCCCGAAGCAAGGGTAAGTAGATAGATTGGTTCCTTAAGGGCTGATTTCAAGTCTTGAACATAGTGGCCACAGATTCTCTTCGAAAGAGAGAACTCAGTCATAGTAGGACTATGACTTATGTTCATTAGAGGGATCAATGGTACTTAAGGAGTTAGATGTAACTACAGGGCATAACGGTTATTGGCCAAAGTGTATTTACGAGCAATCTGTGAAGGGTTATCGTACTGTTGATTGGTTGATATGGACACATAATATATCTCTAGTAAGGAGAGTTCAGTTGTCAGTCTTTAGTAGAGTGACTGGCAGTTAACGGATGTTAGATCCCCTGACTAAATAGTTTAGTCAGTTATTCACGTACCGATGGAGCTTCGAGCTATAGGTCCATAAGGTCCCCTTGGTAGCTCAATAGATTCAAGTTGAGAATCAGTTCTTGGTGTTGATTTGAATTATTCAAATTGACAAGAGGAAATTCGATTATATATGATATGATCGGTGTGATGTATGAGATACATCAAGTGGAGGATTAATGTAAATGAAATTTACATTAAGTACCATGAAATAGAAAAAAGAGTTATAGTTTATATGTTTCATGAGATAAAATATTAAAACTATAGGTTATAAATATAGTATGGTAAGTTGGTTATCATGTATATTTATAATTATATTAATTATTGAATAATTATCTCTTTTTCTCTAATAACCAATTAAGTGGGAGGTTATTGGTGATTTCATGGTAATTGTGAGATAAAAGGAAAAAATATTTTCCTAATTTTAGTAGTTTGTTGAATGAGATTTTCCATTCTTGGAATTACTCACAGTTGGCTATCAAGTAGATTAGATTCACTAATCGATAGCTGGCTAGAAACTAAACGATCGTGGGGTGACACTACATGATAGTTCACTCAGCTGGCTTTTAGCTAAACAATCACGGAGCTTTTGCTGAACGATCGTGGAACATTTGTTAAATTATTGGGCATCGTCTATACGATAGACCTTGTTATCTCCCACTTGCTCAATCATTTACATGATTGTTATTTCTCCGGTCTCTTCCTCTAACAAAGTCCACACTTCTAGATTCTCATACCGAGAATACCAAGGTAGCTATTGTGGTGGTATCATACTCAACTCGACATAGTTCAAGATCTTGAAGATCGCTGAGTTTGTAGTCACTGTGATCGTGCTATGTTCGAGCATTCGTGTGTTGTTGGCTTGAAGTCAGATCGAGTGTTCGAGATCGTGGGTGTTTGAAGATGAGTCTTCAAAGGTATGATAATCTTTCCCTTGATCTTGTTGAAAGCATGCTGTAATTTTGTATTGTGCATAGCCTGTAAGTTTCCATTTCTTGATTGTAATTGTGTATGTTAAAATACGAATGAAATTTGACACGATCATTCTGTTGCTCATGAAAATCCTCATGTTCGATTTCCTTCAACTTAAATGCCGATTTCCAACGCCTATTTCACTATTAGGTGGCGAAGTCTTTAAAGGTATCTTACTCAATCTCTCTATCTTTATTTTACCCTTATTACTTCTCAATAGACATTGGTATAAAGAAGAAGATTATGAGATGATGTTGTTGTTTATTTGTTGGAGTTAAGAACTTTGAGGAGAACTTTACCCTTATTAAACCATTGGAAGATTAAGAGTATTTTCAATCATACGTGTTATTTTTCCACTTAATATGACATTGACACTAATAAGATCTACCTAACTTTGATTAGAGATTTGATTGCCTATTTGCATTTTACCTAAGACTTAGATTCTAATAGTTTGATTTCTAATTTAGGTACTTCACTTTGTACTTGTTATGGATCGTAATTGGATAAATTTAAGAGATCGAAGGTCTAGTCAATATTCTAATGGTGTTGATAATTTTATCGAAGTTGCAAAGAATTATTTACATGAAGAAGGAAGAATAAGATGTCCTTGTTCAAACTGTGTGAATACAAATTGGAACAACTTAGATGGCACAGAACAACATTTATATAAATATGACATCTCTCCGATTTATAGCCGATGGATATTACATGGAGATACAATTGATCTTTCTCCATTTTTAAGGACTAATTCAAGGTTTATAGGTGCAACATTTTCAAGTTCAGTTGAAAGTAGAGAACAAAGTGAAAATCTTAAAGCAAACAGTATAGATCATAGAGATAATGTGGAAGATGAGATGCTAGAAATGATTCATAATTTGTATGGTCCAAATTTTGAAGAAACTAGATGAGAATCGAATGAGGAAGATGGAACAATTGGAATTTTTCATGAAGTAGAAAATGAGTTATATCTAGGGTGTCTAAAGTTTACTTCATTTAATTTCTTAGTGAAACTTATGCGCATTAAGGTGTTTAATCGTTGGAGCGATAAATCATTTGATATGTTGCTTGAATTATTAAATGAAGCCTTTCCGGATGGTGTAAAGCTACCTACCTCATACTATGAGGCTAAGAAAAGACTATGTGGCCTAAGGATGGGATACGAATCAATTCACGTGTGCAAGTTTGATTGTGCTTTATTTTGGAGAAAGTATGCAGTGATAATTGTCCACACTATGGAGAGTCAAGATACAGATTGAATGATAGAAAAGGGAAAAATTTCCACATAAGGTGTTAAGATAATTTCCACTAAAGACAAGGTTGCAAAGTTTATTTCTTTCAAAATATACTGTTGAGGATATGAGGTGGCACAAGAAGAGGTGTGAAGTTTAAGGAATACTTTGGTATCCTGCTGATGTTGAGGGTTCAAAGCATTGTGATAGTCAATATCCTTGTTTTGCTACAGACTCTCGTAATGTCAGATTAACTCTTTCTTCTGACGGTTTTAACCCATTTGGAAACATGAGCACATCATATAGCATGTGGCTAGTTATGCCCATTCCATACAACGTGCCCCTTTGGAAGTGTATGAAAGCACAATTTATGTTTCTATCTCTACTCATCCCTGGTCCAAGGTCTCCTAGTAAAGAAATTGATATTTACCTACAACCACTGGTAGATGAGTTAAATGAGTTGTGGGTTAATGGCATTCAAATATATGATAGTTTCAATGCTTCTTTCTTCCAACTTCATGCTGCACTATTGTGGACAATCAATGATTTTCCAGCTTATGGTGATTTATCTGATTGGAGGGCAAAAGGTTATAAAGCATGTCCAGTTGCAATGTTGATACAAGCTTAATGGGACTAAAGAGCAAAATTTTTTATATGGGACATCGTCAGTATCTACCTTTAACACATGCATGGTGATGCGTGGTTAATGCGATGAAATAATGGTGTAGAATGCGATGGTGGAATATGCATTGTGCATGCAAGTTTTCTTAGCAAGATCCAAATATAAACCTTACTAAGTTGTCTGGTAAGCCCAAGGTCGAACACAGGGACTATGGAAACAGTATGTGATGGTAATTTCAGATCTCTTTGCGGTAACAAATAAAACAATGCGTAGGTTGGTATGTTGTTTGAGGTATAAAGTCTATGCGGCGGATTTGAGAAAAGAGTTAATAATACGAAAGTACAATGAGTATACAAGAGAACGGGTTGAGAAGGGCTAACACTTCTTAAGATTGCATTCATGTTATGCGATCATGCTACATACATACAACAACAAGTCATCTCTCAATGCAAATGCTATAGCTTCTAGTTTTAGAATGCATGCAATTATGCAATGATGTTTATAGGACTTATGTCTAAGCCTCTATTCTTGCCTATGCAATGATGACTGATGCACACATACACAAGGCGACCGATACTAGCATAACTTATTTCTAGGGTGCATGCGATGCATGTTAGTAAGCAGAGCTTATCTCTAAGTCTCTATCTCTTACTTATGCAGATCTAATCTTGCTTTCTCAAGTCTAGATTCTAACCTAGCTCTCTCAAGTCTTAGGTTCTTTCTTTAGACTCTCTTTTGAGTAGCTCTAAAGGGGTGATGGATGCAACATAAGGCAAGATGATCACATGCAATGAAGATCTTAGGTCATGCTAGCTAAGTACTTCTCAACCCATTCGGAAGTTTAGTTATTCATGCGTAATGTAAAGAGAGTGAACAGATGTAGAAATGCAGGTTCCATTCTATAAATGAAATCGAGATACAGGATGACAATGGAAAGTAAAGATAGGGAGCTTGATAGTAATTTCTTGCTTCCTAAGGCTTTTACACTGTTTTACTCTACTCTGCCTCAAAGAATATTCTTACTCTAGCAAGAGTCAGCCCTCCCTCTGTTCTCAACGCTCCCCGGCACTCTCTCGAGCTGACCAGGACGATCTTTCGACGTCTTCTCTCTTCTCTCGCATCCACCTTCTAAGTATAAGAAAACTATGAACAAAGGCTAACTATCTTCTATATAGTGAACTCTCTATATGACTCAGCTGAAAGAAAAACCGAATTGAACTCCTTTAACGAAGGGGGCCTCCGGTATTTATAGAGCTTTAGTGTGAAGAGCTTTTCTCTCAAATGATTGCACTGATGGGATGTCATTAATTCTCTGTCTGATGCGTCGAATAATTGTCACCGAAAAGTTGAATGTACTTGCTACAGTGTGTCGTTAATGGCTTGTCAACTTAATTCGGAATCGACCGTCATCAGCTTTCTATCCCATCGTGATTTATTAAGCTTTCACCTTGATGCGCCGACTCTATGCAGTCATCTTCTTGAGCATATTTTCGCGAATGCAAACGATCGCATAGCCTTGCGGTCACAATCTCTTAATGCGCACGGACGCTAATTTCTTTGGATCGCAATTCCGCCTTATGCCAACGCATTTTCCTACACAAAATACATAAGTTAGCTGCTTTAATGCGATGGACGCATGCGATTGAAATGTTCTAAACTTAATGCTTTTGGAAGCAATTTTATCAATTTTTAACATCGCAATCCTTCATTGTTTTATATCTTTGCACTGTAATAACGTGCATTTCTGTCTGTTATCACATGGCACAAAAATAAGCAACAAAAATAAGCAACGTGATGGAAAATAAGAAAAGTGAGCAACTCCGAATATATTATCTGAACAAGATATTATAAATAAATTGAATTCAATAAGTTTTCCTATGCTTAGTAAGAATCCCGCAAGATGTGATAACAAACAAAAAAGGATAATTAGTCAGCACAATTGGACTAAAAGAAGCATTTTTTTCGATTTTTCTTCTTGGCAAAATCTTATACTATGTTATACACTTGATGTGATGCATATTGAGAAAAACATATGTGATAATTTGGTGGGTACTATATTGAACATCGAAGGGAAGACTTAAGACACCATTAAAGCTCATGAGGATTTAGCGAACTTGAATATAAGGAAGGAGCTTCACATACAAGAAATCGAAAATATGCGTGTCAAGCTTCATGCATCTTACACAATAACTGTTGTTGAAAAAGTGAACTTTTGTACATTTTTTAAAGTTGTGAAGTTTCTTGATGGTTTTGCTTCAAATATATCCCGGTGTGTAAATGCGAATGAGGGAAAAATCTCTGGTTTAAAAAGCCATGATTGTCATGTTTTATTACAAAGACTTCTCCCACTTGGCATTCGACCATATCTACGCAAGAATATTTATACAACTATATCAGAGTTGTCTAATTTCTTTCATGGTCTATGTAAAAAAAAAAACTTTTGAGCATACCAGAATTAGACAAAATGCAAGTTGATATAGTACGCATCCTATATAAGTTAGAAAAGATATTTTCGCCAACATTTTTTGACGTAATGGTACATTTAACTGTCCATTTGCCATGGGAAGCAAAAATTGTTGGCCCTATTGGATATAGTTGGATGTATCCAATTGAAAGGTATATAAATTCTCTTATATTCTTTAAGTCTCACTTTTATGTTGTAGGCTGTTAATACATGTGCTTTCGATATTATGTATTAGGAGCTCGAGATATTTGAAACAATATGTTAGAAACAAAGCTCATGCAGAAGGTTCAATTGCTAAGACTTACATCATAAATGAATCTTTAAACTTTTGTTCTATGTATTTACATGGAATTGAAACAAGGTTTAATAGAAGTGATCGGAACAGTGATAATATTGATGATGACAAGAGCAATAGTGGATTATCAGTTTTTTTTGGACATATATGATGGTTAGGTGGTGGCCAATTTTGAAAATTAACTTCTAGTGAGTTAGAGAAATTACATTGGTATACTCTAAACAACTGTGATGAAGTGGAACCTTAAACTCATTTTATATTTGAAATATAAATGGAAAATTAAACTAACTTGTAAAGTATAGGGAGCATATGAGAGTACTTGAATCAAATAATGGACATGGTGATTTGCATAAGAGGCAACAACTAGAATTCCCTACATGGTTCAAAACAAAGGTTTACCCTTGAGCGTGGTCATACCTCTAAGTTTGATAACTCTATTTTACCTAAACAATGTCTTTTATGATTAGGCCCAAAGGTTGAATCGTGATAAAATGATATCCGATGATTTGTATGCCCTTGCTTGTGGTCCAAATGATTGTGCTCGATCTTATAGTGGGTGTATAGCAAACGATTTCATACAAAAAAGCATGATAGTCGTCAAACCACGCAAAATAGTGGAGTTACGGTGCCTGGTGATGATGAATCTGGACAAATCATTTTCTATGGTGAATTACATGAAATAATAAGACTACAATACATTTGTATGAAGGCAGTTAATCTTTTTTAGTGTGAATGGTATGATACCAGTTCACGAAAAGGTCAAATTAAGATAGTTGATGGCTTTGCATCGATAAATACTCATTATTGATGGTACAAAGATGAGCCATTCATCCTTGTAAGTCAAGTTGTACAAGTATTTTACTTAGATGATTACAAACTTGGTCAAGACTGGAAAGTTGTTCAACAATTTCAATAGAAAAATGTGTGGGATATTTCAGAACTTGAAAGTGATGAAATAGAAGTAACGGTAGATGTAACCATACCTACATGTTATCCTTGAGTCAAAGATAACCTAGATTCATAAACATTTAATAGAGAATATGTTTGAGCCTTTGATTATTGAAGATCAAGTAGATTTACTTTCACAAGGTAATGAAGAAGCATCGATTGATGAAGAAGATTTTGATTTCGATCATTCTAGTGATGAGTCAATGAACACACATTCAAATACATCACTATGTGATGATGCATAAAACTATTTGTAAGGCTATTCATAACTACTTAAACTTACATTATATGTATATGAATCTTAGATTATTTTTTCTTTTATTGTTATGTTACAGGATGTCGTCAAGAAGTCTTAGACCTAGAAATCGTAGTAGGTCCACCTCAAGCATCTCACAAGTAAACAACAATAATGAAGATTCTATTAGTGAGCAAAAAGTTGGTTCGATAAATTCAAATGTTCAGGGTATTGTGTTAATTTCTATGAATAAATATTCAAATTTCTTATAACCTTAAATGTACTAATATATCATATTTCTTATGAAGGTTTTCGGACTTAAGCAAAAGGTCGAGGAGCGACTAGAGGGGTTGCTCTTGAGAAGTATGTCAAAGAAAATGGTCGCATTTCAATCAAAATTGAACTTAAAGATAGAAAACCCATTTGTAAGGACTCATCTAAGGTGAATTCTACCATTGGAAAAGAGGTACGTGGAATAGTACCTCTTCAGTATGAGCAATGGTCAAATGTCTCTAGAGAGAAAAAGAGGGAGATAATAGGTAGACTTTCGGTAAGTTAATTAGTTAAGTGTAATTTTTAAAATATAAAATACTTCTTTGAGATAAATTGGAAACTAAAAGGGTTTTTTTTTTTTTTTTATGTTAGAATTACTTCATTCTGAATTTGGATGACCTCATAGTACAAGATTATCTTGTACATGAGATGAGTGTACTACATAGAGAGTTTCATTGTTCTTTACACAAACCTTACAAATAGTATAACTCTCTAGCTGAAGCACGAAAACACTGTGACAAACGAGTGGCAAGAGATTCAAATTGGAACCGTTTATGTGATCAATGGGAAAGAGAAGACTTTAAGTATATCTCTGAGAAAAATACTAAGGCTCGAGCTGCTCTTGCATTCACTCATAGAGGTGGTACTTCGACATTTTTACGCCATAAGAAAAGAAAGGTACATATTTCATTCTTATGTCCATAATCAATCCTTCTTATTCTATAACTTTGGTCATAACATGCAAGAATTAGAAGATGGTAAGAAGTTAAGTGATAATGAATTATTTAAGCATACTCATTCTAATGCAAAGAAGGGATGGATGAATGATGAGGCAAAAAAGAAATATGTAAGTAAACTTTTGTGTTTATATATTTTCTTTCTTATTTTACACCACAATAATGCTATGGCATGTGATGGCATTAAAAACAACTTCAGAAGAAGTAGGTACACCTATTGAAGATAGAGAAATCTGTGAATGAGTGTTGAATAAACGATCGGGGCATGTGAAGGGCAAAGGTTGGGGACCAAGACCAAGAAATACTAGGAATGATGCAAGTTATCAACATGCTAAAGAAACAAATGCCCAAGTTGCATATTTGCAAAGTATAGTTGAATCACAACAAGCCGTGATTGAAGAAATCTTAAGAAGGTTGGCAACTCAAGAAGGGACATCTAACACAGAAAGGAGTTCGGAACAATCGAATGATAGTTAAAAAGGTAATATTTATAAGACATTCTTCTTACAATTCTAGTTTGTTAAAGTGTTGGATTAGATTAATTGTGTTGAAGTGCTTTGACTATTCTGCAATTATGATAGTCTTTATGTTTAAATGTGATCACGACTTCTATGAAAATGAGTTATTTTGTTCATGTTAATGGGGTTTATTTACTTTTGTTGATATAGTGATCATGACTTCTATGAAAATGAACTATTTTGTTGATAGAAGGTGATTGTGCTTTGAAGTATTTGTCCTGAATTTGATATTAAGAATTTGGTTTTCTATTTCACTTGATATAAGAATTTGGAAATGTTCTAATATTGTTGATAGAAAATGGTTGTGTTTTTCAACTTCCCTCCCTCCCTCCTCTTTAATATAGTTATTTTGATGGTCTTGTATGGTTGTGTCTATCTTAATGGGGTTTGTTTATTTTTTTTGATTTAGTGATCACGACTTCTATGAAAATGAGCTATTTTCTTCATGTTAACAGGGTTTGTTTACTTTTGTTGATATAGTGATCATGATTTCTAGGAAAACGAGCTATTTTGTTGATAGAAGGTGATTGTGCCTTGAAGTGTTTGTCCTGCATTTGATATTAGGAATTTGGTTTTCTATTTCACTTGATATAAGAATTTGGAAATGTTCTAATATTGTTGATAGAAGATGGTTGTATTTTTCAACTCTCCCTCCCCCCTTTAATATATTTATTTTGATGGTATTGTATGGTTGTTTCTATGTTAATGGGGTTTGTAACTTTTGTTGATATAGTGATTATGACTTATATAAAAATGAGCTTTTTTTTTTTTTTTTTTTTTTTTTTTAATAGAAGATGGTTGTATTTTGAAGTATTTGTTCATGTTGATTTTGGTGTTTGTCCCTACATGCTTTCGCCATTAGGAGCTTTTATTTTGATTTCTGATAGGTTTCATGTGTTCTCTTTTTCTCTTTCTCTTGATATTAGGAATTTGGAAATGTTCTAATGTTGATAGAAGATGGTTGTGCTTTTCAACTCCCCCTCCCCCTCCCCCCTTTATGATAGTTTCTATGTTAATGAGGTTTGTTTACTTTTGCAATATTGAGCACGGTTTTCATGTAATTTGTAAGAAATTGGATTTTGTGAATGTCATTATGTGCCCTACTTCAATTTGTTATTCTAATGTGCTTACATATTTCAATTTTTATATGTCAGATTTTATATTTGATGCTGACGAGCTAGTACGAGATTTCACAAAGTTCAAATCTAGATGAAAATGCAAAGAATTTGGAGGTATTTTATATTTTTGTTTCAAATTGACCTTTTGTGCTTCAAATACCTTATATTGTGATTTTTGTTATGTAAACTTGTGATAGCTAGTGTTGGTACTAATTTTGATTGATATGCTTCAAATACCTTACATTGTGATTTTTGTTATGTAAACTTGTGATAGCTAGTGTTGGTATTAATTTTGATTGATATAATTTTGAGCTCATTTAGGAAATGATTGAAGTAGGTTGATATTACATTGAGATTTTTGTCATCCAAACTTGTGATCAAGTTGGTATTTCATTTTGTTTCAATGACAATGTTTTGATGTTTGAGAATGTGTGCATCTTCATTTAGGAAATGACTAATCAATTCTTAAAATGTTTAAAAGATTATTACATTTTAGATCTTGTAACAGGTTCACATATTAAATTTAGCATTATTTTTTTATTTAATAAAATACTTTTAGCAATGCTTTATGTAACGTTAGTAAATCGATGTTTTTTACTGACACTTGTCAATGTCGCAAAAGATGCTTGCAATGAGATGACCGGAAATTCACATTTAGCAATAGTCTTATACGTCGTTAAAACTTAACTTTTAGAGACAAACTTGTCACATTACTATATAAAACAAATAGTAACAAATCATGCGTTGCTAAAAGTATGCTTTTAGTAACGCGTTAGTGTCTGTAAAAGCCGTGTTTTAGCGGCGCGTACTAAAATGTGTCACTAAAACTTTTAACTACTTGACTACCACGACATTCACAGCGATGCGCCTCTATGTGTTGCTAATACTTTTAGTAGCATTTTTTTCACTTTTAATGACGTATTTTATTCGTCACTGAAAGCTATCATTCTTGTAGTATAGGGTTATAAGAGTGAGACCGGACACCAACTATCAAAACCATTAAATGTTAGGTATGTAATGTAAAATGCATGAATCTATCAAATGATTTTAGAATTTTTGGGAAGTACGTATAACACGTGCTTTGTATTGTGCATGCACGCGAAAGGCCCTATTTTTAGGTTTACGAGAATAAACCAATGAACGAAAGCGAAAAGTATCCCATACACATATACATTATAATTTCTATAATTAATATTTAGCTACCTAATCAATAAATATATTATTTTGTTACGTGAAACTTATCATTATAATAGACTAGCTAGAGAGTATAGAGCATATATATATATATATACACACACACATACTAATGCACTAATAAAATGACATGTAAGCAAAATAATTAATGAAAGCAAGGGTCATGTTAATTAATTTTATATGAAGAGAGGTTGGACAAAAATTATTTAATGAGGTTGTCACAATATGATTATTCTCTCGTAATATTTGTTGGATGTATATAGACTCAAAGTTATGCATTCTTCCTTATAATCATGGTATACAAATACGAAATCCTTATCTCTCATAATCCAATAGTGAAAAATTGAGTCACATTACAATGATTTCACCAAATAATTTATCCATACGTATAATTATTTATTATGTTTTCACCATTTTGTTTCGTTGAAATTCATCATTAATTAGATCATAACTTAAAAACTCGGTAAAATATTATAATCTCACGCTCTTAAATTTTAACAATGTCTTTTCTCTATTACACATTTTTAATGATTTATGAACCTATCAAATGCAACATGAAAGTTTAATGTCTTATTATTAGACATGAAATTCAATCATATGTTTAACAAATTTGTCGATTTCTCGTATCAATAATTTACTATATACACAAAATTGAAGGTTAAAAATTCTATTTAATATCTTTATAAAGTTCATATATGACTTAATACATGCCCATCTCAAACAAGTCAATACACGTATTTAAATTGATAGCAATGACTGTTTTTAACTTAAGTTTATAGATTCAAATAATTTTTTTAAAAAAAAATTTGTAGACGATAATAGAATAATTTGAAATATTCAATATTAAAATATACAGATACATTTAAAAAATAAGTTGGGCTGAAAATGAAATAAACCAAAATATTTAAGGCCTAAATTGAAATTTAATCCGAACCTTTTTTTTTCTTTAGTCTATAATATTGTCCCCCAAACATAAAAGACGTTTCTTTTATATTTTAATGTTCACTATTAATATTTGGAAGATTTAAATCTTATTTTGATTCTTAAATTTTTAAAAATATTTGTTTGTTTTTTAACTTTTAAAAAATTCGTACTTTGGTTCTTGCTACTAAAATTTTGTCAACTTCTTAATAAAATAAATTAGATGACTTGTATTTTTGGATGACTGAACTATCAAATAAGTTAACTATGTTAAAAAATCTATGGTTTCAGTCTTGAATAAGATGGTAAAGTAATTTTGTATTGAATACGGTGGTAATGTGAGTCAATTTTTGTTCAAGATTATGGTCGTTCACTATTTTGATGAATTAGTAGTTGACATTTTACTCATATTCATCTTACTCAACACATCTAGAGTCCAAAAATATATGGTACCTCACATTTCCATGTAAGTTTTAACAAAATTTTAACTACAAGGATAAAATAAATCTTTTGTAAAAGTTCAGATACTAAAACGAACGTTTTTTAAAAATTTAAAAATCAAAATAAAATCAGATTTAAAATTCATGAACCAAAATAGAATTTAAACAAATCTCGGAATATCCGTAGAAGAGGTAAGCGGTGGTTTTCAGGTATTTTGGGTTGTTTCCCCCAAAAGAAAGGGAAAAAGAATAAAGAAAAAGAAAAAGAAAAAGAAAAAGAATATAAAGTGTGGTATGAGAAAATGAATTAATTTGTGATGAAAGGAGAATTGGAGATATGTATAATTAATAGGAGGAGTAGGAGGTTTTTATTAAATATTGGCGTCGTTATCATATTTGTAAAGTTAGTTCAACTAAATAAACTCGCAGCATTTATGAAGAAGACCAGAATTTAATATTGGGAATTGACAATTACGAGAATGCCTTGAGACGTCAATTGCCAACATTAATTCGTGATTGGGACCCTTTTCTCTTCTTCTTTTTTTTTTCCCCTTTGTTTTTATATTCATTAGTTTACTTACAATTTACACTTTTTCATCCCACATTATGTCATTTTCTCCCATCTTTATTGTGTTCTACATATCTTTACTTTAGTATACAAACATACTATTTATTATTTCAAAAGTCGATAATAACAAAAAGTTGTGGTAATGTACATTTGTAACATAACGATTTTTAAAAATAGTCCATAAGTGATGAAAAAACTCACTTCTTAAAAGTAGTTTTTCTTTTTAAGATCAACAACCTGAGGGGAGACTCAATCAAAATAATAAAAAGAAAAGTATAGCTTTTAGTACATCACACACAATATATATTTATATATCTCAAGGATGTAATATCACACAAACGTATGTCTGTTACTATAGATGCTTCGTGAATAAATAATATTGTTACATTTTTTTGCACAATAATTTAGGAGATGATGATTGAACCCCGACTTCAAAGAAGAGAATGTACACTAAAAATTTATTGAGCTAAACTCACTTTAATCGTAATAATATTGGCGGATTTATGAGATTATTATTGTGTTCGGTAGTATATTTGAGAAAATGTTGATGTTTGTGTGTTCTTCCATGAGATTAATTTTATAGATTTTATGTAATTACACTACGTTATTTAATGAACTTATATTTCAACAGATAAATATGTATTTGATCGAGTAATAAATGTATAACTTTAATTGGTCAATGGCTGATTAAGAAAATAAAATTGTAACACATTTGAGTTTATGATTTAATTTGAAAAGTTGATGATGAGAATTAAAACAGCTTGTTTTAGGGCTTGTCTGGATTGGTTAGAGAATTTTTTTCTTTAAAAAATGTCATATTTATTTAATTTTTTTTAATAAAATTATTGAAAATTTTTTAAAAATTATTTTGAATAGTTACTAAATATTTCAAATTTTTTCTATAATAATTTATTTTCAAAATTAAAGAATTGAAAAGTGAAAGTAAGTCTGCCTTTAGTTTAGGTATAAAATAAGTTTTCCCCCCAAAATATCTCTTACGAAGTTTTTCTCTGGTCATTTATGCCAATAAATAATAATAAGAAAAGACACATAAAAAAATATATCATATTCACGCGCATTAAATCGTTTTTTCCTCCAAAACTGTTTTATTTTCAAAATAAAATCTTTGAAGAAATCTACATCTCCCTATTTCCAAATCTCCCAACTTTGATGAACTCCTCCTTGCGGATCTTGTCGAATTGTCCAAAACAACCAATTCCATAGCTCTTAATCAATCTGACCAGCAACTCAAGCAAGTTGCACGACATTTCCAGGTGTTTTGACATTAGCTCCAACGATAGCCTCACGTAGCTTGACCTCGGCGCCCTCCTCTGCTCCCTCGGCATCAAATCCTCCGGTTACCAATTCCATTCTCTCCTCCTCCAACATGGATTCCGATGAAAATGGCTCCATCGTTTTTCCTTCTTAATCGAAACAGATGAAAACACATGGATTCCAACGACAACATCTTCATCATTCACTACAAGAAAAAGGTGTTAGACATATTTAAATAATAATATGTTTAATTAAAGTATGAGCTATGTATGTGGATTAATAATTTATCACATTATATTAGATTCCTAATTGAGAATGAACTTAATGGGTAGAAGCTATTCCTAGTTAATTAGGGTTTAATGAGAATCTTAATTGAACTAGTACATAAAGAGACTTTAGGGCTATGGTCCCCAATATACCAAAACAATAAGTACTCAGTCATTCTTGAATCCCATAGAGAGATCCCACTAAGGGCATTCGGACTTTTGGTTGAGGAAGACCATAGTCATCCATCATCATCTCGAAACTATCATCAATTTTGCAATGAAATCCGGTATGTTATTCTTGACAATTTGACATGAATGATCCTATTCAATATAGATATTAACAATTTATGCTAATAAGTGGTATCAAAGCATGAATTTCATGTTAGATTGTTGGTTTATTCATTTTTCATTGGTATTGTGATTCAATTTTCGTTTTGGTTAAAGAATTTAAAGATTATTTTTGTTGTGGCATGAACAATGCCTAAAAGCGAAGCCCACAAATTGAATCATGTTACCAATTGTTTAGATTTTGTCCCTTTTTTTTTTTGTTCTTTTAGCAATTTGTTGTGATTAATTGTAAGCATGAACACAGATTGTGATTAAAAGAATTAAAAATAAAATAAAATAAAATAAAATATGCACAGATTGTGCATATTGTTGTGTCGCTAGCAATTGCCAATTTTTTTTTTCCATGGCGGCAAGTTTCTTTCAATGGAATTTGTTTCTTTCAATGGTGGCGGAAGCAAGGCTTCAACACTGATGCTCAGCAAGCTAAGAAATTGGACGTCGATTGGAGAATCAAATCGGTCAATTGCCAATTGAAATTTTGCTAATATTGCTTATTTGATTTTGCCGGTGATTCTTGATCTTGATTATTGATAATTGAGTGAATTTAAATCTAGCTTTTAAATTAATAAGGTTTGTGAATTTGAATTTAAAGTTTTACTAGTGATTTAAGTCAAGATTTGAATAATCATGTTGTGGATTCAAGACTAATTGATCATGCTATGGTTTAAATTTAAATATGATTGATAATGTGGTAAATTTAAATTTAAATTTGATTGATATTTTGGTGAATTTAAATTTAAATTTGATTGATGAAATTTAGCGATATTCACATGTTTTGTTGCTTTAATTGTATTATGTGTATGCAATTATTAAGTGAATATTGGTAAAGACTATTTGATATTCTTCCTCTTTTATTTTTGTACAATAATATTATTATATTATCGTGTCTTATATTTTAGATTGAGTTGGTCAAAATAATATGTTACCATAGTAGTCTCTGTTATCTAGATTAATTTAATTCTAAAATATAAGATGTGCATATTCATGAATTTATGCGGATAATTATCGGCCCAAAGGAAGATAATTATTTGGCCAAATTGTGGATATACATGTGGTAATGAGTATGTGGCGATTATAAGGATTGCTCATGTGAAAAATAGTCGGTCCAAAGAAAGACGACTTTTTGACAGAGTTAATTGTTAGTACTTTGATTACTACATTGAGAGCACCATTTACCGTTGGTGTTTTTGCCCAAAGGCTGGACATCAATGTTGTGTTAGGTATCTTGTTAAAGGGACCCACCACATATGTGAAATTATTTTGTTATGTTTTAATTGTGAGCATATGTTTTGTTGTTTATTATTTCAGTTGGTCTTACTCAAATATTTGGAAATCTAAGTTCAATCCCTAAGTTGAATGGATCAAACTTCAAGATGTGGAAAGAAAGCCTAGAGATACTTCTTGGGTGTATAGATTTGGACCTTGCATTAAGGACCGATAAACCTACTTCTATTGAGGAACGACCAAATACGGCTAATATAGAGAAGTGGGAACGGTCAAATCGTATGTGTCTAATGATCATTAGACACTCCATTCCGGAGTCTTTTCGGGGTTCTATCACAGAAAGTGAAAATGCCAATAAGTTCCTTACTCAAATTGAGAAATATTTTGCTAGAAATGAGAAAGGAAAAGTAAGTAGTCTTTTGACTTCTTTAACTTCTATGAGGTATAAGGGCAATGTTAACATAAGGGAGTACATTATGGAAATGTCCAATCTCGCAGATAAATTAAAGGCACTTGATATCGAGATAAATGAAAATTTACTCGTGCATCTAGTACTTATCTCTCTTCCTGCACAATTCACTCAGTTTAAGATAAGCTATAATACTCAGAAGAATAAATGGAGTATTAATGAGCTTATCTCACAATGTGTGCAAGAAGAAGATAGGATTAAAAGAGAAAGGACAGAAAGTGCTCATTTGACAATAGGCTCTTGTGATAAGAAGAAAAGGAGAATTGTGGATGTTGTTGAAGGGACATCTCAACAGAATAAAAACAAGAAACAAGCTACTGAAAATCCTTGTTTTTTCTGCAAAAAGAAAGGTCACTTCAAGAAAGATTGTCCCAAGTATGCCAAGTGGCGTGTAAAAAAGAGTAAACTTCTTACTTTGGTTTGTTCTGAAGTTAATTTAGCTTTTGTACCTACAAATACTTGGTGGATAGATTATGGTGCTAGTACTCACATAAGTATATCAATGCAGGGTTGCCTATGGAGCCGGCCACCAAGTGATACTGAAAGATTCATCTATGTAGGCGATGGCAAAGCAGTTCTAGTTGAAGCTATTGGAAATTTTAGATTACTTTTAAAAACTGGTTGTTATTTGGATCTGAATGAAACTCTTGTTGTACTGTCATTTAGACGTAATTTAGTTTTTATTTCCAGTTTGGATAAATTTGGTTTTTCTTGTTCTTTTGGAAATAATAAAGTTAGCCTAGATTCTAAGCTTATTGGTACCGGTTCTTTAATTGATAATCTATATATGCTTGATTCTTTTACTTCATTTAACAAGATCTTGTTATCTAATTCATGTGGTGCAAAGCGTAAGTTAAATGAGAATTCCGCTATGTTATGGCACAAGAGTTTAGGTCACATCTCTAAACAAAGAATTCAGAGACTTGTGTCAGATGAAATTCTTGATTCCCTTGATTTAAGTAACTTCAACGTTTGTGTGGAATGTATTAAGGGAAAACAGACAAACATAAGAAAATTAGGTGCCAACAGATGCTTAGACGTCTTATAACTAATATATACAGACATTTGTGGTCCATTCCTTACGGCCTCTTGGAATGGACAAACAGTATTTTTATTACTTCATAGGAACCCCGATAAATTCCCAAAAGAAATATGGGTACCTATATTTAATTCATGAGAAGTCTCAATCCTTAGACCGTTTTCAAGTCTTTCAAAAGCTGAAGTAGAATCTTCAATAGAAAGAAAATTAAGATTATCAAACTGATCGTGGTGGTGAATATTATGGTAGATATGATGGATCAGGTGAACAAGGTCCAGGGCCCTTTGCCAAATACCTAGAGAAATGTGGAATCGTCCCGAAATAACACTATGTTCGGGCAAACCCAGCATGAATGGTGTAGTGGAGAGGCGAAAATAAGAAACTTAAGGATATAGTAAGAAGTATGATTAGTCATTCTTCTCTACCAGAATCCCTCTGGGTGAGGCACTAAAGACTGCAGCAATAATCCCTTAAAAGGTACCTAGTAAAGCAGTAAGTTAAAACCTCTTATGAGTTGTGGACAGGAAAAAAAGCCTAGTATTAGGCATCTTCACACTGGGGTTTGTCCAGCTGAGGCTAGGCCTTAATAGGCCTAATGAAAGAAAATTGGACATCAAGAACTATTAGCTGCTATTTGTGTTGGTATTTTTGAGCACTCTCGGGGTTTCAAGTTTTATGATCCCATTTCTAGATCATTGTTTGAGACAAGAAATACTAGATTCCTTGAGGATGTTGAGTTTGGGGGGAAGATAACATAATGAAAGTTGTCTTTGAAGAGGAATTGGTTTCTTTTCCTCATGTGATTATAAATGATGTTCGGGCTTCAATTCCTGACTTAATTATTGAACCAATTATAGAACAAGACAACAATGAAGTCCCCATTGTTGAACCTGAAGTTCAAACTCAACAACTTCAAGAAGTGCCATTAAGAAGATCTACTAGAGAGAGAAGAAGTGCAATTCCAGATGATTATATTGTGTTTCTTCAAAAACATCAAGATGATGTAGGCGTAATGGAAGATGATCCAATCAACTTCCAACAAGCTTTACAAAGTTCTAACTTTAAAAAATGGATAAGTGCTATGGAAGAGGAAATAAAATCCATGAAAGATAATGAAGTTTGGGAACTTGTCGAATTTCCATCAGGAGTGAAACCCATAGGTCATAAATGGATATTTAAAACCAAAAGGGATTCACATGGCAATATCGAAAGATATAAGGCTCGTCTTATTGCAAAGGGTTTTACTCAAAAGGAAGGCATTGATTACAAAGAGACTTTCTCTCCGGTTTCATCGAAAGACTCTTTTATGGTAATCATAGCACTGGTAGCTCACTTTGATTTAGAGCTACACCAGATGGATGTAAAAACTGCGTTTCTCAAGGGAACATTAATGAGACGAATTATATGGTGCAACAAGAAAACTTTGTGTCTAGTAATTTAAAGTCTATGGTGTGTAAATTAAAGAAATCCATCTACGGTCCCAAGCAAGCATCTCGTCAATGGTATCACAAATTCCATGAAGTGATAACCTCATTTGGTTTTGAGGTGAACATTGTGGAAGAATATGTTTATCACAAGTTCAGTGGGAGTAAATCAACCTTTCTGATGTTATATGTCGATGACATACTCATAGCTAGTAATGATGTAGGCTTATTGCATGACACTAAGAGATTTCTCAAAAGAAATTTTGAGATGAAGGATCTTGTTGATGCTTCTTTTGTATTAGGAATTGAAATACTGTGAGATCGTTCTCAAGGTATTTTGAGAT